>NW_015094510.1:31460047-31635520 GCF_001431845.1 Calidris pugnax
CCGCCGCCGCCGCCGCGTCCGGGCGCCTCAGCCGCGGGCCAACATGAGCCAGGCGCAGCCCTACGCCCCGCGGAAGAGCAGCTCCCCGGCGGCCGGCGCCCGGCGGAACGACAGCCAGGACTACCTGCTGCTGGACGCGGAGCCCTGCGAGGAGAGCGCCCTGCCGCCCTACGCCTTCTACCCCGTGTGAGTCCCGCCGGCCCCGGGGCGGGGGGGGGGTCCCTCCCTGAGGGGACCGGAGCGCCGGGGAGAGGCGGCGGCGGGACGGGTCGGGGAGACCGGCCGGAGGCGCCCGACCGGGCTGTGGCTGGGAGAGATCCCGCGGCGGGACCCCCGGAGGCGAGGAGCCGCGGTGCGGGCTCGGTCGTGTGTCCGCGGTGGAGGAGCGGGGCGGTGGGTGTCGGCGGGGGGGCGGCACCCCCGGCCCGGCAGGCAGAGGGCTCCCGCCCAGGGCGGGCCGCGGTACCTGCCCCGCCGTGAGGGGCGGCTCCGGGTCGCTGTGGAGAGCGGGGCGGGAGACGTCGGGTTTCCTTAAACCTGCCGGGACCCGACGGGTTTAATAGAGTTACAGAAATCTGAACTCCCGCGGGCGGTTTCTCCCCCGGAGAGCGCACATCGCAGCCGGGTTCCTAAAACCATAATCCTTTCATTGCTGCCTTCTGTCAAAATCACGGCAGACCCGTGTAATTTAATTCTCTTAAGTTTCGCCGGGTAGTTATCATTTAAAGTAGCAGGGTGTAATAACGCATGCAATAAAAAACTAAATAAAACATAAATTGTAAAGGTTCCAGGGACCGCGGTTCTTAACATCCAGGTCTGTTGACATTCGGTGCTGACGGTGTCCCTCCTGCTCTGTGTTGTCAGCATGACTCCTGTAATTACCACTTGTTAATGCTTCTGAGGAGAAGCTATCCCACAGAGGGGGAAAATGGGTATTAAGCAATGCGAGATGAGTCCTAAAATCTCAAGTGATTATCAGATGTGTATTTTGTCTTGTAAAAATTGTGTTTTCTTGCTTAACTGGTAAATTCCAGTTATAAACCTCTCCTGATTTTTCCTCCTTTATCTACGAGGAAGTTACCAGCCACTTGCTGACTACGTGGATGTAGGAAAGGAATAATAGTAAGGAAACTGGCAACACTCACACTGTTTGATTATTTATAAACTCTGTTAAGAATAACCAGAGTTTACAAAATTTTCTGCCGTATTGCTATTCCTAAGTGTCTTTGTAGAGTACTAATTCAGTATGCTCACGTAGCTGTAAAAGCATACATTATTGCACAATGGACTTAAAACCCATCTCAAAACATATGAATATATCTGTCTTAATGAATGCCTTCCAAAGAAGGCAAAAACCTCATGATGGCTAGTTCAGAGATCGGTTATGACTAGCAGACTTCAGCTGTGAACTAATATGGCAATTCTGAGGCTCCTTTGCTGTGCTCTCATTCAGAATGGTTGTGCAGCTACGAGAGGATACATCCTGCATAAGGGATTCAAAGCATCTCTTAAAACAAAATCTGCAAGTGCCGATATTTACTTCAGCAGTATAAGCCTGTGTTAGCAGCTCTTGGTCAAGCACACAGTTGTGGAGATTAGCTCTCATCATCTGAAGGTTGCAATAAGGAAAGCCTACATCCTGGTCAAGTTGCTTTATAGAACTAGGGTAGCACTAAATGCATGAATTTATCTCCAATTACTTCATGTCAAGGCCTTAGATGACTGATTCTGTGGTACAGGTAGGTCCACGACCCTGCAGTCCCTCCCTGATGGAGAGCACTTCCATCAGTCCTTGAGAGAATGGACAGAAGCTACCTGATATGTGTGGTGGGTATAAATTTGAGGAAGTACATCTGCTCAAATGTATATAATCGTTACTATAACGGGTGCTTTAGCAGGCAGTGTTTAGTGTTTAGATGCATGGTAGGTATGGGGAAGCTGTCATTTGGGGCTTCTTTGGTTGTGGAAAGAAGCCACTTCACAGGCACTCATAGCCAATGCCTACAAGCAACTGCTTCAAGAACTTCCCCGGCTTGCAGGGATGAATGCAGTGAATATAGGCTCCTCCAGGGTATGGTGATTACTATACATAGGTTTTGAACTTTCCTGCCTAAATTTCACCTACATCATGTTTCAGGTACATTTTGCAGATCTATCTTTTCATCCAGGAGTCATTAGTTTGGACATATAAATATATATATAGATATATTTATATATATATATATCCAATTGCTAAGGATATTTTTTTTTCAAACTCACTGGAAAATGTTAGGCACCCTTTGCATGTGGAACATCTTCTATGATGGTGATTAATGCGGAAGAGTAATGCAGAGTATAACTGATGTCCAAAATAAGCTGAAGTGTACCTCCTCCGTAACATTACTGGGAGGGTAACACACTTGTTGGTGTAATATGGCATGTGACTGTCGTTTGAAAAGTAGTCTGGAACACTTTTCCTCAAGTGGTGATTTAGTGCTAATGCTGACGTTATTGCATGTAGAACATGTTTTTCATATGTTGTTTTGTGGCTGCCTTTAAGTGGTGTAGTGGCTGGATTCTAAAATAAGCATTTTAAGAGAACTATTTCTTGTATTTATAGCTAAAGCCCTAAACCATCAAACTACTCCTTTAGTTCAGTGGTGTTACTCCTGAGCCTTGATATACAGTCCCTTTATAACAACAAATAATTGTCTGTTCAATAAAAGACACTCTTTGCCTTTTTTTTTTCCCCCAGATGATTTTTTCAGATGATTCATTAATTGTAAAATAGCATAGTCACATTAAAAATCAGAATAATTGTCAGTGATCAAACTGGCTGGCTTGATGTTGTGTCAATGAATTCAGCAGCTCTGGGTTAATTCTGTTAAGGCTGAGGCAGTAAATTGGTTCTGTTTTACCTCAAACCAGGAGAAGTGTGCTTAAATATTAAATTACCTCCAAATTGGAAATGTATTTGAAATACTGACCTTGCAATGTTAACCAACTCTGTGAGTAGCAAGAGACCTTACAGACTTATATATTTGAGCCTTTCTTTGAGTTTCAGTGCTTGTGTTTAACCATGTGCATCATATCGAATGAGTATGAGTTCAGTACCACTCTTCCTGAAGAACAGCTTTACTGTCTCTGAGGTAGCTGCTGCCTTTGCTGCAAACAAGACTTCAGCAATGTCCCTGGGGCTCAGCCAGGTAGGGGGACACAGTATATTGGCAGTAAGTGGACAGAAGACTCTCACCTTTGTTTGCTTTATGGTGCAAAGTGGAATTTCAATAGGATTTTGTGCTGAAAAAATCTTGCTTTTCTTTTAAATTCAGAACCTTTGGTAGGAAAAACACACTTCAGGCTATTTGCAGAATTTGTAATTAAATGGTTGCCTTTTAAGAACTGAATAAATGTATATTAGAAATGATATGCAAGTAAACTCTTTCTTTCTAGCAGTCCTTTTCCATCTACTCATCGTCTTGCCCCTAATGTATCCAAAAATACAATGCGACATATGTGTCAGAAGATTGCCTCCTAAAATACAAAAACTTAGATACATTTTTTTTTTCCTCTTGTGCAAGTATTTAATTGGTAAGGAGCCCGGTTTTGTAGTTTAAAACAGGATGGAAAGTGCAATTTAAGGTCTAACCCCAAATCTGAGTGCTGGTGTGCAGTGGGATTTGAAAGTGATAGTACTTGTATGTAAACTTCCCTGCTGAAAAAATGTTATTGAAGAACAGATTGTCAGGGCACTAAGCTAGTTTGAATACACTAATTCAATCAGACATCTGGTTATATTGCTTATTTATTCTTTGAAATATTTTGCATTGTGAAAAATAAATATATTTTCTTATACACGTGAGGAAGGACAATTATGCATTAAAACGTCAGTTGTAAAGTAAATGAGGCACACAAATTATCAGATGAAAACAGGGGAAAAAAGGACTCTGATGTTCATAACTGCCTTGAGGCAGAGATTATTTCTCAGCTTCTGTGATTTTTCAGATCAAGTGTTTCTCGGCACTATCAAACCCAATACATACTATAAAACATTTTCTTTGTTAAATAAGATGTTTAATAGTTTCTTTTCTGCCTACAATTTGACAGTTTCTGCTATTGGCATAACATCATTTTTATATCCAGCCTTAACTATCTTGCTTGAAATGACCTGTAAAATTGTCTTCCAGAGTCTTCATTAGGCATAATCTCTTCAGGGAGTACTGTGCAGCTGTGTTTCAGATGGCTGGTCTCTTCGCTGAGATGCTGCGTCCTCTGAAAACAGTGTGGCAATAGTTTTGTTGATAGCAAAAAGGTAGGAGAGTATGGGGGGGGGTGGGTGTCATTTCCTTTTATAGCCTAGTGGATGGAACACTTTCCTATGAATTAGGACTAATGGTCCTACTTCCTGCTGGGCACAGGAAAAAAAAGTCATGTCTGGATCTCTCATATTCTGAGTGACTGAATTTAATCCCCGAAGTCTTGGGTAAGAGAACATCACCATTATTACCAAGCCCCAGAAAATCCAGCTTTAAGTTCCCTCTGCGTTTCCTACAAGTATCTAGAAAAGAATGCTTCACTTTGAACTAAAGATATGCTTAATGTTGAGTTCTGCTTTTTTTCCCCCCTAAATACATTTTTTTTTTAATCTGAATGAAGAATAACAAATAGATATTATAAATCAAAAGGAAATAATTTTTGATATTTCAGCCTGACAGGTTAATTAGTAAAAAAAAAAATCAGTCACATGGTCTGATGTTTCCTGCCTCATCAGAAATGAGGAAAAAAGAAACTCTAACCATGGTTTTTGTGTTTTTTTTTTTGGGGGGGGGAGGGAGCGGGGGAAGGGATAAGACCTTCAATAATAAAGGTTTCTTTGAAAAGAATGGCAACACAAACAGACAATATTTATTTCCCCTTGGAGAGCTGAGGTATGTTGGCAGTGAGTACTGCTCCAGCTTACCCATCAGCTCAGTCCATGAAGTGCCCGATACTGTCCAGGGCTGGGTGCTGGTTTGGTGGCCTTCAACATGCTCCATTCCTGCATGTTCCTGGAGCAGGCTCAGCGTTCTGGAGATGGGGTTTTCTACCAGATCCTTTGATGCTTTTGAAAAAAACAGTGAGCTTATGCAGAAGCTGGTACACAGCCTGAAAATTACCTCTCAAAGGTGAATCAAATCACATATGTTTGTTTTTGGTGAAGACCTGCTGGATTTGTTGGGTTTAATTCTTAGTCAGTTTTGTATTCACTGCATATGCTCACTAATTTAAGAGTGAACTTCCTTTGGTTAGCTGCATTGCCTGAATTGTTTCCTGTACTTCATAATCGATTTTTGCTTGACCCATTGCAGTATTTCTGTAGGTTGATTTTGCTTGACCCATTGCAGTATTTCTGTAGGTTGATTTGTACTCATTCTTAAGAAAAGGGTATATTTATGGATCGCTTTTACATAGTTAGCAAATGAATGAAAGTTGCCTCCCTGTGGGACCTAATTTTATAAAACTTGAAGCTTTCCCTCTAAATATAAGCAATTTCTTAAATTTGCATGAGGAAGGTGGAGTAGTGATTGAGAAACGTGTGGGATATATATGGCATACTTTTAACTGCAAATGTTAATAACAAGTGTGTTCTTTGTCAAACACCCTCCCAGCAGCATTTGCCACTACAGAAGCTGGAGGTTATAATAACTGGCTACTTGGAGGATTCTTGCCAAGTATCAGTATCCCCAAATAAAAGTGACTTGGCATGGTGGGTCTACCTCATCATGCTGTGTTTAGACTTTCCAGCTCTGCAAACAGGAGCAAAAGAAAATTTTGGCAGTTAAAGTATTCATAAAATTCTTTATAACTTGGTTTCATACCTCAAACGGTGATGCAGTGCTCGGCAATGATTTAGCAAAGGACTTCAGTCTTAAAGTGCTTAAAATGAGCCTTACATACGTGTTTGCTCACGTAGTTGTGACTGTAGGCATTTGCATCCAGAGCCTACTCAACAGGAGGCTTAAAGGATTTGCGGTGATAAGCAGTATTTAAATGTAAGTTTTGATAATTAAATGTGGACAAAAAGCTTAGTGATAATTAAATTACATGCAGTTTTCTCTGGAATGGATTAACACTTTTATCTTGCAGTGGTTATTATTTGCTTAGCAGTGACAAATACATAATCAAGTACAATATTTTTAGCAAAATAGAAGTTGCAAAATATAATATGAAGATGACTAATTAAAATATGGGTTTGTTTTCTATACAACTACACTTTTTCATAACATTAATGCAATTGAGAGGACAGCTCTTTTGTCCCCCTCAACCTAATATATCTAAATGAACGTTTGTCAATACTTTAAAAAAAAAACCCAAAATCAACACAAGCTTTGGCACTAAGAATGAAATGTGAGATTGGGAAGAATCATAGAATAGAATCATAGAATCGTCTAGGTTGGAAGGGACCTTAAAGATCATCTAGCCCAACCATCAACCTAACTCTGACAAAAAAAAAAAAAAAAAAAAAAAACAAATCACTAAACCATATTCCAGAGGACCATATCAACCTGTCTTTGAAAAACCTCCAAAGAAGCAATAAAAAATCACTAAACCATATTCCTGAGGACCATGTCAACCCGTCTTTTGAACACTGCCAGGGATGGTGCCTCAACCACTACAAGAGCCCCAAAGAAGCGGAGTAGAAGAGGAAATGAATATCAAGAATCATCATTTTAGGTGTGTTCTTAAAGCCATTTGGGAGGTGTGGATAGCTTGTTTATTCTGCTAGAGTTGAACGTAATTTTCTTTTGTTTAAAAAAAGTTACTAATTTGAACAAAATGGCAGTGCTGTGGATGTGGATTTGCTAAGTGGGATTTATTGTGGATGGGCCACTTTCTTTTAATGTGCAATAGTAGTGATGAAACAAAAATGACAAATAGTAATAATAATAGTAACTGTGAATCACCAAGAAGTAGATATGATGCCCACCTCTTCACTCAAACATTCCTTCAGTAGTGTCCTTAGTCATACTGCTGTTAATACTCTCCCTTATGTATCATTAATTAAAAAGAAACCCAACCTTGCCCACTGCCAGCTCAGAACGTGACTGGAGTTCTTTTTTGATTGAATACTGGTTTTTGGTGTCAGTATTTACCTTAGTGAAGAGGTTAAATTACTGAGAGTTTTAAAATTTGTTTTTAAAAATTATTTACTATCTGTGAGGCCTTCCCATACTTGTAGAAACAAAGATCATGAACCAAAAGATTGCAGTTGATGCAAATTGGATTTAGAAATACACCAGAGAGCAGAGAACAGATCAGGTGGTCTGTAAGGTGCAGCACTAGCAATTTTACAGAATATTCAGACTGGACAATTTCTGTGACCCTCTGCTGCTTTGTTACCAAATCTCAAATGAAAAAGTGCATTTCTTACAAATTGCCCATCCTATTCTTTTGAGTTAAGTCCTGGTCTATTGAAGGTAGCAGGAGTTTTGCTGGAGAGCTCAGGTATTTAGCTGCTTCATTTTAGAAATCAACCTCAGTTGTAAATGTCCACCAGCAGCAGCCCCTCCTAACCATGTCCGCAAAGAGCTGTTCCAACAGACTTAAGCCTGGCTCAGTTGTGCTTTGCTCATAGTTGTGCATATGGCAGGTGGTAATCCCTGAGCTGCACAGGACACATCATGTATTTCTAATCAGGTGATGGTTAATTGCTGCTAATAAGGGGAAACTACTGTGCCAGTTGAATTGTTAATTTGAAAAGGGAGGACCTTGATTTCACCATGACACGTAGGGACCCACCAAATGCAAGCAGCCAGTGTCTAACTTGGAGCTGGAGAGGAACCAGCCTGAGACCCAGGAGGTGTGGAAGAGCCTTGGCAGCCCAGCAGACTAGCAGCATGGACTACTGTGCTGCTCTGTTGCCTCCCATCTTCTTCTGTCAGGACTGGTGTTAGTTCCAATGGACGTTTGGTTGTGCTGATATTCACAGAATCACAGAATCTCCATGGTTGGAAGGGACCTCTGAGATCATTGAGTCCAATCTTAAAAAAAAACAAACAAAAAAACCCACCAAACAACCAAAAAAACCCCCAACAAAACCAAAACAACATCAACAACAAAGCAAACAAACAAACAAACAACTGACAAAAAAACCAACCAACCCAAACCAAAAAAACCCCACATCACACCCACCCACCCACCCACAAACCAATAATCTCGGGCACTAGAGCATGCCCTGAAGAGCCACGTCTATGCGTTTCTTAAATACCTCCAGGGATGGTGACTCCACCACCTCCCTGGACAGGCTGTTCCAGTGCCTGACCAACCTCTCAGTAAAGTAATTCTTCCTATTATCCAATCTAAACCTCCCCTGCTGCAACTTCAGACCATTTCCTCTGACCATTAGACCTTTAGACCATTCCTCCTTTAGACCATTCCTCCTGGCCCAGCCTGGGTTTCTCCTGTTGTGCGCATTGATTGAATTTAGGAATGATGACTGATTTCTTAGAAGCCTTTCAAAAGGGAAGATTCCCTCATCTCTGAGGAGTGATTTATGTTTTCTTTCTCTTCTGTAAGACTTTTGCCCGTGGTGTGTATGCTTCAGCTGTTCTAGACATGATTTTTCTCCCCTTTTTTTAGAACAGGTAGCCAGGTCAGACTGCTAAACTTTGTTAGTCCTACTCTGCGTTCACATCTCAGGCCTTGCCAAGCCGTAATAATCCGATACTTGGCACTTTTTGTAAGGCTCTTGAAGTGCATTGCGAGCAGACGTTGCTGCACACAGTCCAGCTGTCAGCCTTCCAGCTGCCGGGTGCTTGGCAGCAGAAAAAGTAGTTCTCACCACAGCGGTGTTTTAAATCAGGGATTGTGTCAATTAAACACCTCTACAGCCCCTGGCACATGGCAGCAGAACCTGACGGCGGTACCACCAGCGTGAAGCCAGCAAATGCTTCTAACTGAGGTGCAGCTTGTGGGAGGTTGCTTTGGAAAGCGGCATCGCGAAGCTCGGGTGGTCCCTGCCATTGAGACTCGTGCCGGGAACATCACGATTACCATTTCTCTGCTAATCATGGTGTGGGAAAGTGCCCTCCCTTCCCCACGGGCCCACGCACACGCTGAGTCACGCGTAGCAGAAGCACGCTCCTGAGTGGGGGCTTGTGATGGGGATGGCGTCTGGTACGTCTGATCCCTTAGTGGGCTCCTGCATCTGTCCCACACGAAAGAGCTGAGCTCCAAAGAGCTGTGTGCTGACTTGCAAACCCCACCACACAGAGCTTGGTGCTGTGAAGGATCCAGATATTAGTTAAAATAGTGGATTGTAGGCTTCTTTTTTCTCAGCATTTGCCATATGTGCCAATGTTTACGGTCACATTCTGTGAGTTTCTAACCATGTTTAGTAATTTATGTGGGATCAGAACCATTGTATTGATTTTTTTTTTTCTTTTTGGTAATCCTTTCAGGTAACACAGTGAGTATCTTTGAGAATTTTCCCAACCATCTGCTTTTCATGATTGGAGAAGAGGAGGCTGAGGGGAGACCTTATTGCTCTCTACAACTACCTGAAAGGAGGGTGTAGAGAGGTGGGGGTCGGTCTCTTCTCCCAAGTCACAGGCGACAGGACAAGAGGAAATGGCCTCAAGTTGCGCCAGGGGAGGTTCAGGCTGGATATTAGGAAAAATTTTTTCACTGAAAGGGTTATCAGACATTGGAATGGGCTGCCCAGGGAGGTGGTTGAGGCACCATCCCTGGAGGTGTTCAAAAGACGGGTTGATGTAGTGCTGGGAGGTATGGTTTAGTGATGATGCTCCTTGTTTGTTGTGTGGGTGTCTATTTTTGTCAGTTAGGTTGACGGTTGGACAAGATGATCTTTAGGTTGGACAAGATGATCTTTAAAGTCCCTTCCAACCTAGAAGATTCTGTGATTCTGATTCTGTGAAGACTATAAAAAAATTCCCCTGCCTGTTTTGCAATGCAATAATTGATTTTCTATATTAGTTTAGTTCCACTCTGCTAATCTTTGTTTTTATGCATTATTTCCTTAAGCTAATTCAAAATTACTTTCAATTTTCAAGTGTTTTTTTAAAATTTATTAATGAAATATCACATGTACTAGAAATTTCTACTTTATTATCTGCACTGCTAAGTCTGTTGGATTATACATGAGGATGTATTTATACTTTTTCTTGCTGATTTATTAATTTTTAGTTAAGTCAAATAAACCTACTATGACCCAAATACAGGAAGTAGAGAAAGATTTTGAAATGGTAATTTAAAGGTTATGGAAGTGTTCTTTTGGGCAGATGTGGGAGAGGGGTCTTTTCAGACGTTAATATTAATGTCTATAGTATTAGTGGCGCTTACTCAAAAGGAAATCCCATGCTCTGAGGACTCTGGAGCTTGTCTGTGTCCTGAAATGAAGGACAAATCCATATGGTCATGGGTCTGGCTGCACCGTGTCCACCACCTGGCTTTCGCTTTCCTGTGCCCTGGTAGGAGCATATAGACCAGGATGATTGCTCAGGGGGTTCAGGATCTGTATGGGATCAACATGCTCCACTCTACCAGGGAGATGAAATTAAATTAACTCCAGAGCAGTGGGATACTTGAGGATATTTGCAGTAAAACTTCTAAAATTTCCACAGAGACATTTAAGTCCTGCTCTCATTAAATTATCTGACAAAGCAATGACTCTTCCTCTCTGTAGCTCTTCTTTTCCTCTCCCTTTAAGAACGTTTCCTATTAATTTCTCAAGACAGTTTTTGAAGACTCTTGCTTTCATAGATTTCTCAAGTGAGCCTTAAAATCAAACTTCTCCCCTTATAATGTACTACTTTGTTTTCATCTGTCTCTGTAAGTGTAGAAATCTGAACTGAAAAATTAACAGAACATTGGGTTGAATTGTGAACATTAACAAAAATTGGGTTGAAGTGTGGTAGTTCTTACAAACATTGGTTAATACAGCTTTGTTTGCAGATAGTGGGGATGGGATGGAGTTTTCCAAGGATACTAGATTTTTTGCATGGCCTCACATTAGCATTCTCACTTCAGGATCTTAAAAAGTAAAACCACACAACATCAACGTCACTGGAAAGTCTGGGCTGCTGTCCCTGCTCCTGTTCCGAGTCCCGTGGAGGTCGGTGAAGGTGAGAGTCTGTAACAGCCTCTTGCTGGCCAGGAAAGGCCAAGGAGTTACAGCAACATGGCAAATACTCTGGAGGAAGAATAGCTATAGCTTGAACTGACAACTAAGCAACAAATAAACCAAGCAAAAATTAGGGTGGGAGACGAACATAAGTTTCCGACGATACTGTCTATTCTATTTAAACATTTTGTCGAGCACAGCTAACAAAAAAGGCAGCAATAGCAGTATCTCCAGAAGGTCTGCAGAATGAGCCGCTGCCTACAGTGTGAGGTGGTAGAATTTAATGTTCTCCACTTTTCTCCAGGAAAGAATTTTAGAGGATTAAGTCAGAGAGCTATTTAATCATTTAGCAACCTCTGATGTGAGCACGTTGGTAGGTAAACAGCAACTGATGTGATAGTGAAATTTCAGCACTGCTTTGTATGATAAAATAATAATGATCTTACCTAACAAGCTGATATATAAAATATACACTGGGATTTCTTACCCCACAGCCACTTCCAGCCTAAAATCAGCAACAGCTTTTAGTGCATAACAGGAAGGGAAACTTAAAAAAGAATCTAGGCAAGGATTTACGAAGGCAGCAGGGCTAATGCTTCTAGTCTTACAAAGCTGTCAGGACTTTAATGACCTGAGATTTGTATGTTATTGATTTTTACATCAAATCTGAAAACAAGCAGAAATTTCCCTAGTTATCATGATAACACCTTAAAGGGAAAGAATATCCTTTGTGGATTAACCAGGTTCAGTTTGCACAGGATTTGTGACTTGTCTCCATATATCAATGAGGAAGGTGCTGGTACAGGGTAGCAGCACTGAGTATCTGTGCGCCTTTTTTGACCTCTGGCTGTGGCAATACTGACTTGCTCCCAGCACGCAAAGCTTGGTATCTCCAGAGAGTCAGAAAAGGCATGGAGGGATGTAGTGAGGAGGAGGAGGAAAAATAGAGGGACTCACTGAGGGGGCATATGGTGCAGGTCCTGTCTGGATTTCCTTTTCATTGAACTTCTACTAGGGGGTGGGAGGGCTAGTGCATGTCCAGGTACCACCCCAAAGACAGCATGTGTCCGTGCGTACAGGAAAGCGCAGGAATTTGGGAGGACTCCTAGTGCTGGTGATGTATGAACAGCTCCTGACTGCTTCATGTTCTTGAGTTTGTGAGTTCCTGATTTCATGAGTTTTGAACTTCTAGATCAGGTCCTAGGTGTTGCATATTGTGGATCAAGCATAGTAGGATTGACAGAATCACAGAATGATTTGGGTTGGAAGGGACCTTAAAGATCATCTAGTTTCAACTCCCCTGCCATGGGCAGGGATACCAACCACTAGATCAGGTTGCTCAAACTCCACATCCAGCCACAATTTGTTTTTAAATATTATATCCTTTAGTCAAAATGTCAGGAACTTTACCATCTTCTTTTGCTTTTGATTTAGATGTGGGATTTGAGGTTAGAATGTGGAAATCATGCTGGTACCTGCTTTCATATCTGTGGTGGTCTTCAGGCTTTTGCCTTAGTTAAGGACTGCTGCTGGGGTGGCAGGAATGGCAACAAATGTAGGAGAGGTCGAGGGGTTTGGCGGAAATGAAGCTTCCAGCTGGGCTCCTTCTGTAGTGCATGAAAGAGACGGGCCCCTTCGGGGGCCAGATCATCAGATCTGTTTCAGGATGGGGTGTATCACGCTGGTGACTAAAACATTGCAGCAGGATTGTTGATGAATAGCAAATCTGTATTCCACTACGCTCAGGTGTGCTGCCACTAACTTCAGTGGGGTTTGAGTTCATACGCCGGTGGAGAATATTACCCTCAGTCTTCAATATCCCTGAATGTATGTTTTGTCCTGTGTTTCACTGTTTGTGTTGTAGTGCATATCAATAATTGATAATTTAAATATAGAAGATGATGTATTTGAGGAACAGACTATAGAAATGAGAAATATGTGATAACCAGTGATAAACAACATGTAGTTCTTTACTAAGTCTAAATTTACTAAATTCTGACATGTATAAATATATGGCGATGGATTTTCTGACCCTTGGCTACTGGACTACACAATAATTAAATGAACGTAAGTTTTTTGAGAGAAAATTTTGAGAGAATTAGGAAGGATATTTTGCATGCTAATCATCTGCACTGAATTGGTGAACAAAGGCAGGAAGAACATGATATATAGACCCTAGCAGCTTTATCTTTGGACAAAATTCCTTTTGTTACAAATCTTAAATTAAAATTTGAGTTAAGCAATTAGAATGTAATCCTTCATTTTCATTAAAAGCTTCACTTAAGTGATTCACTTAAGTATTAAATCTGATTTTTTAAAAAATAATTGTAGTGATACATTCCATAAGCATCCCAAAAGATTTTGTAGAATTTCAGTTCCTGTTTCCCCATTTTTTCAGCTGGTTGACTTGGGTAAAGTGGTAATGTTAGTCTTCTACACTTACTGCCGGTCCAGAGAGTGCTTCTAGGTGAACAAAAATTGTAAGTAAAACTTCCCCCCACACCCTTGTTCTGAGATGTCACCTTCTAGACTTGGCAAAACAGAACAATTTCATTTTTCCAGTAGAGAATATATGTGAGCACTGTGTTGCCATTTTCCAAAGTCCTGTGTAAAAGTGCAAGCTGAGTAAGTTTGGAATTTCTGTTCCCATAAATATTCACCATGTACTTTTTGGTCCAAAGCCTTTCAATATGACCGAAATAAGAATGTTTAACATTGGCTTGTTGAAGCCACTCTAAATCATACGTGAGTCAATTCAGTATTAACTGCCTTTGTTTCCCCTCCCTGGCTGACAGTGCAGAGGACAGTGTGAGCTCTCTGCTGGACTCTCCTTCCCGCAGTGCCTCCGTGCCGTGACTCCCTCAGCAGGCAGCAGCATTCAGAGTGTCTCTGCCTGTTTGTGTTCGGCCGATGGCGTTCTCCCAGGAGACCAGCCCAGGCGAGGCAATTGTGACTAAAACTGAAATACTATCTCCATTCATTAGGAAAATGTAGTTAATTGTTCTGTGGAGCTCATGCAAAGTGGTACGTTTCAGATGAGTTGCAAAGCAATCATATGAATGCTGTCTTCTCTTGCTGGACCTGTTGTTCACCAACGCAAGTGAGCTAATCGGGGACATCAAGATTGGAGGCAGCCAAGTCTGCAGTGATCATGTACTGGTGGAGTTCGCAGTCCTGAGGGATATGGATGGGTTAGACAAAGAGTAAAGTCTGGAATCTGAATTTTAGGAAAGCAGAATTCCAGCTCTTCCAAGAGTTAGTCACTAGTACTCCCTGGGAAAGTGCCTTCAGGGACAAGGGAGCGGAGCAGAGCTGGCAGATCTTTAAGGACACTTTCTGTAGAGCGCAAGAGCTCTCGATCCCCAGGTGTTAGAAATCGGGAAAGGAGGGCAAGAGACAGGCATGGCTGAGTCAAGACCTGCTGGGCAAAGTAAGGGACAAGAAGGAAATAATTGCACAGGCAGTGGAAGCAGGGATGGATATTTTGGGATGAGTATAAGGATGCGGCCTGGTTGTGTAGGGTTGGGGTCAGAAGGACCAATGTGCAGCTGGAGCTGAACTTGGCAAGGGATGCAAAGAATAAGAAGGATTTCCACAGGTATGCCAGCCAGAAAAGGAAGCTCAAAGGAAGTGTACCCCTCACTGATGAGCAAGGCTGGCAAACTGGTAACAACAGATGAGGAGCAGGCTGAGGTACTCAACAACTTTTTTTGCCTCATTCTTCACTGACAACCTCTCTTCTCACAACTCTCTAGTGGATGGACCACAAGGCAGGGACGGGGCGAGCAAAGTCCCTTCCACTGTACGAGAAGATGAGATTCATGACCACCTCAGGAACCTGAACATACAGAATTCTATGGGACCTGATGAGATGTATCCTGGAGTCCTGAGGGAATTGGCTGATGTAGTTTCCAAGCCACTCTCTATGTTAGTTGAAAATTCATGGCTGTCGGGTGAAATTCCCAGTGACTGGAAAAAGGGAAACATTGCACCCATGTTTAAAAAGGGTAGAAGGGAGCACCCAGGGAACTACCAACCTGTCAGCCTCACCTCTGTGCCTGGGAAGATATGGAACAGATCCTCTGTGAAGCTATACTAAGGCACAAGGAGGATGAAGAGGTGATTCGAGACAGCCAGCATGGCTTCACCAAAGGCAAGTCCTGCCTGACCAACCTTATGGCCTTCTATGATGGAATGACTACATTAGTGGATGAGGGAAGAGCTATAGACTGGACTTGTGTAAGGCCTTTGACATGGTCCCCCACAACATCCTTCTCTCTAAATTGGAGAGGTATAGATTTGATGGGTGGAGTGTTTGATGGCTGAGGAATTGGTTGGATGGTCACATCCAGAGGGTACTGGTCAGTAGCTCAATACCCAGATGGAGACTGGTGTCAAGTGGTGTATCTCAGGGGTCCATGTTGGGATGAGTACTGTTTCATATCTTCATCAATGACATTGCATCCTCAGGAGATTTGCAAAGGCCACCAAGCTAAGCGGTTGACACACCTGAGGGACAGGATGCCAGCCAGAGGGACACAGACAGACTCGAGACATGACCCCATGTGAACCTTATGAAGCTCGATAAAGCCAAGTGAAGGATCCTGCAGCTGGGTTGGGGCAACTCTGAGTATCAATACAGGCTGGGGGATGAAGGGATTGAGAGCAGCCCTGAGGAGAAGGACTTGGGGGTACTGGTGGATGAAAAGCTGGAAGTGAGCTGACAGTGTGCGCTCACAGCCCAGAAAGCCAGCTGTATCTGGGGCTGCATCAAAAGAAGTGTGGCCAGCAGGTCGAGGGAGGCGATTCTGCCCCTCTACTATGCTCTGATGAGAAGCCACCCTAAGGTTCCTTAAGGGACCCTAAAGATCATTGAGTTCCAACCCTCCTGCCAAGGGCAGGGACACTTCCCACTAGACCAGGTTGCTCAAAGTCCCATCCAGCCTGGCCTTGAACACTTCCAGGGATGGGGCATCCAGAACTGGTCTGGGCAACGTGTTCCAGTGTCTCACCACCCTCACAGTAAAGAATTTCTTCCTAATATCTAATCTAAATCTCCCCTCTTTCAGTTTAAAACCATTACCCCTTGTCCTATCACTACAATCCCTGATAAAGGGTCCCTCCCCATCTTTCCTGAACCCTGTAGATATTGCAAGGCCACTCTAAGGTCTCCCTGGAGCCTTCTCTTCTCCAGGCTGAGCAACTCCAACTCTCTCAGCCTGTCGTCATAGGAGAAGTGTTCCATCCCTCTGATCATTGTTGTGGCTCTCCTCTGGACTTGCTCCCACCGGTTCATGTTGGGGGCTCCAGAGCTGCCCGCAGTACTCCAGGTGGGCTCTCACCAAAGCAGAGTAGAGGGGCAGAATCACCTCCCTCGCCCTGCTGGCCTTGCTGCTTTTGATGTAGCCCAGGATGCTGATTGTTAGTGTTAAGTGATAAAGGACAATGTTTGTATGTAATTAAAGTTTTAATTAAATTATAGTTCTTCTCTAGAGTATGTTGCAAAACCAGTATGGTTTGATAGTAAGAAGTACTCAAGAAGAACTGGTTTTGGTTGGTATTTACCATTGAACCAAAATCTCAGTGCTACAAATCTGTGTTTATGTGTCTGTTTGAGTATATACCGCTTAGGAAGATTTCTCATTTCTTCATTTCACCAAAGTGAATTGTTTAGGGACAAGGTGTTTTTGTGGGGTGTCAAGGACCAAGTTGCAAGACCTGTTTCATCTTGGGCAAAACAGAAATCTCAATCCACAGTTGCAGCCTCCCAGAAATATGTCAGCAAGTCAAAATTGTTCTTCTGTCTGTTCCTCAGGTTTCTTCTTGAAGATAAAGGTCTCGAGGTTTTCTCAGTGTGTTTTGAAACTTTATTTTTCCACTGTGAAAGTGAACCTCTTGATTTCCATTTAGATCTAATAAAAGTCTTTGTCAAGTGGTTGTAAAAGCCTCCCTGTTTTATGCTATTATTATCATCACCGAACTGGACAGCTACAACAGCTAACGATCCTCTCAAATATACTGGCTCAGGGATTTCTTCTGTTCTGTGGGATCGAAGGCAATTCAGTGTTCAGTGGATGCCAGGACTCTCTTTTGAGGGGTTTACTCTCTTTTGAGGGGTGGAGGGGGCAGAAGGTTCTTTAAATTTTACAAATGTCACAGGAAAATATTTTGCAATCATGAAGTAACAGTAACTGTTGAAGGTCTCATTTTATGTCTTTCATCTACCAAATCTGGTCTGTGTTTTATGTTGTGCCGGTCATTGGAATTGCTGTTATATCTCAGGTCTGAGAAAGGCAAATGAACTTTTGCTGCTGGAATTGCATCTGTGACTTGCCACTAATTCTGTTTTCACTAAAAGTGTCCCTGAGGTCAGGATAGCAAGTACTTTATTTGTGCATAGCAGGGAACAATAAACATCATCATTGTTTTTTTATTCTTATAGAGTAATTACTTTGTAATAATAGTAATTACAGTTATTGGAAGTAAATCAAACTAATTACTTTCTTTACATAGGTTTCCCTTTTGTGTAAGCACACATTGAAATGCTGAGCACGTCTGCAGTGACTCTTCTTTATCTTGAAGTTACATTGCGTTCATTTTTAGTGGAATTCTCTTTTTTTTTTTTTTGCTACAGAACGCATGTTTCTTCAACCTACTTTGCTGAGATAGTGGAAAACATCAACAGAAATAACTGTATACTACTTGTTTTCCTGGAATTCAGTTTCATGCCTTTTATCTGTTTTTAGTTGTCTTTTGGGTAACACCACTCAGCTGTTCTTTCTGTTGAATACTGCTTTGTTTTTTAAGCACATTTAAGGTAAATTTCATCATATTGCCTTGCTCCTTTTTCCATTTACCTAGCTATACATAACACTTACATAATGAAAATGACTTCTTTCTTGCACAGATGCAAGAAGAGTGTGGAGTGTATACATTTCATTCTTTTCCCATGAGCAGAGGAGGAAAAAGAAAAAAAAATAAAAAGTGTTCTGTACTGGAACTAGAATTGTTGTGGAAATCTTTATTTTATCCATGAAAGAAAAATTGATTTCGATTTATTGTCTTCTCTGAACTTGAAAAAAAAATAGAGTTTCTGGTTAGTGTCAGCGTTTCACCATTGGTTAAGTTACAAATGAAACTTTTCTGGGAAATTTTGATTTTGTAGAACTACTTGATAAGACCAGCATTCAGATTAGCTGATGGACACATTTCATTGTGTTACAGACTGTCACAAATGAACAAATCGATAAACGTGTTAAGGTGCTTAATCAGTCAGATGTAACTCCTAGAATAATCACACACACCACCTTTTTTGGAATTCTCTTTGATGTATTATTGCATATCTGTCTTATGGGAAACACAATCATCTATAGGCTAATTACTGTATTAGTACAGTTATATCCCCTTATGTTTTGCCAAGTGTGGACGACTTACCTGTCCTTTCTCAGGTGCTGAGCAGAATGAGTACATGCTGCTTCTGCAGAAAGGTCTGTCATCAAACCCCAGTCATTCATCTAATTTCAACAGGTTCTCCTATTGCTATTTCCTTTTCAGGCATTTAAAAGACTTCTGTGCTTTTTCCCTTACTCTAGGGAAAATTAATCCTGAGGTTATTGGTTGTCATTTTCTTAATCAGTTGTTTACATGTTTTTCATTTCATCTCAGTTCTTTTTTATCCACATCCACTCATAACTTACCATATTAGTCCAGTTCTCCTGGAATCACATGAGACCTTTTTATTCAGCATGGAGGATCCATGATGTTAAAGTCTGTATTTTTCTTCCATCCTTATTTTATTAGCAATTTTCTTCGCTTCAGAGCCCTCACCCATGACAGGTCAAGATCAGTGAGAGATACAAAGGAGAGTATCTGGAAAGATACTATATTTTTAAGAAAGAACAGGATCTGAATAGTATTTCAGCATGAAGAACCCTGAATTTAGGGACTATAATTAGAAATTTATGCTAATTGATAAGGTTTTAGGATTGTTATATTTCATATCTGCAGTTCTCTGGCAAAATCAGACACACTTATTGTCAATGGTAGTGATGAGTGAGTTAGATTGATTTCAGCTACATTTGATGTTAATAATC
Organism: Calidris pugnax; assembly: GCF_001431845.1. Lineage (NCBI taxonomy): Eukaryota > Metazoa > Chordata > Aves > Charadriiformes > Scolopacidae > Calidris > Calidris pugnax. Next base: position 31,479,242 of record NW_015094510.1, read on the forward strand.
TTATTTTCAGGAAATAAATAGAGACTGAATAGATCTCTTGAGGGTAAAAGAATTACTCAGTTTTTGGTTACAATCCAGAAGCTGACAAATATGATTAAAACCCCATTTACTCCTGTGCTGGAGCATTAGTTCAGTGCTGGCTGGAAGGCTTCCTGATCTGTCGCATCCCTGTTGCAGGCTCCCTGGTTTGTGTGGGTTTCATGGGCAAACCACGCAGGTGTGTTTCCTCTCGTTCAATTCATCACATTTCTATTCCACTCTATTCTATCTTTAGCTGCGTGGCATGTGGAAATATTTGGGTGATTTTAGTTGTTTCCCGTCTAGAATTTGTACTTTGCAACTTGATGGGTTTTTGTTGTTGTTGTCAACTCTGTGCTATAGAGGATAAGAGTTTTTCTAACAAGGATCTTAATTTTTGTGCATGTTTTTCTAAAAAGTTGCCCAGTGGTCTCAGCTTAGGACAAGCAATAAAAAGGTGTGAATAGCTAAAATGAATAAAGGTTTACAAAACCAGAATGGAAGTGGCTTATTTAAACTTCTTGCCTTTGGCAGGATTTCTCTGACCAAGTACCACAGGAGGCAGCTACCTGAAATGCCGTCTTGTTAAGGCATTTTATATTAATTTTATCATCGTTTTTATAGACCTCCCCAGCTCTTCTGTTGGAGATGACTTTTTTGGTTTCTCTGACTTTTTTGCTGATATTGCACGCTGTTGCCTGGACCTACAATTCTATGTAATAAACTATGCTGAAGATCATGGTGAAAAATGGGTCTGTCCCATGCCTCTAGGACACGGAAAAAGAAGAAAAGGTGACCTTGTGAGTTCAGTCTGAATTCTGTGCCAGTGTTTCACCCTGTGCTTGAATCTCCCCATGTATTTTTTGAATTGCTGCATTACAACTCGATTTACATACATTCAGCCACTGGGGTGAGCTCATTAAACTGTACTGTGTGATATATGTTTGTTTTCCCTTGTTTTCTAAACATATATATAATATAGGCGTCCACTCATACATGTTCCCTTTTTGACCCTTTTTGAAAAGAGATGGGATTACATGGAATTAAAGGAAATTTAATTGTCTTTAAATAATGAAGGCAGCGAGAGCTCAGCAGAGCTTGTGGCAGCGCTGGCACGGGCTTGCGTTATCCTGTCAGCGTAGCGTCACCTTTCTCCTCGTCTGCTGAAGAGTTCTGTGAGCAGATGGTGGCTGGACCTTACGTGGGTATGAATTGTGTGAAGGCAGGCAGGAGCTCTTCTTCTCCCTCCCCATCACAGGGCACCCCCCAAGGGGAACTGCAGCTTCTGAGCTCCAATTCAGAAAGCACGATTGTTAATGGTTTTAATGGAACTAAAGTGTGCTCTTAAGTGAAAACCACAGGGCTTCTTTTATGAACTTAGACTTCAGCTACAGAAGAGGAAATGGAAAGGACCCATTCTGATACTTGACTACTCTGATGCTCCTACGAAACAAAATATTTTTTTTCTATTTTCACAAGCGGTATTTTCATTGTCCAGAAATTAAAGAAAAAAGGTAGTCTAAATTATATTAAAATAATTGGTTTTGTTTTCCTAGTGTGTATTTTGCATCACATTCTTGAACATGATTCTGGCAGTCTGTGCTTTTAAATCATTTAAACTATGCTGATATTTACTTTTCTTTTAAGATTTATTACATTGGGGAACAATAAATTAAGTTTTTTGTTATATTTGTATGAATATTAATCAGTCATTTAATCCAGTTGATAGTAATATGACTAGTATGAGGCAAAAAAACCTAAGTTCTGGTATTTAACATTCGTGAACAGTGTTGTATGATGGAAGATGGGTAGGCAAAGAGGTATTATAAATACATTGAACTAACCTGTTTCTGTATGTGGATTTTATAAAGCATGTTATAAGCTTTAAAGCACTTGTCAGTTTTGCAACTTCAGAAGGGAGTAAAAACATAAGTTACTTTGCATAAATAGAGATTGAGAAGTGATCTGGCATAGTGGAGTAGTCAGACTTCATCTGCTAAGAGGTGCTATTGACTGTAAGATATTAGAATGAGAATGCATTTAACACAGATGTTTTTCTTTTTGCTACCTGAGATGACATAAACATGTCAGCACTGAGTAGTGGTGTTAACTGACAGCAGAGTCGATGGAAAGAATCACAGTGTTTCATGCCTAGTTGAAGAACAAGAATTAGTAAAGAAGGACTGCTGACTGCAGGAAAAAATTAATTTAGAAGAGCAAATGAGAGTACTTAAGCACTAAACCCCAAACCTAATATGTCTGAGGAAGTGTTTAAAACCATAGAATGTATCTTGGCTGTAGTCAAGTTGTTGAGGTATCTACTGCCATAACTTCAGCTGTTCTTACAAAGTGAAGATGGTAACATCAGTGCTGTGGTTTTATAGCTGTCCTGAAATAACCCTGAAATTTGTGTTTTATGTTACAGAGAAGTAAGTTTCAGTCAATGTAACCATCTGGCATTTATTCGGTTTATTTATTGCAGGTGAACTGGATTTGAGCAAGTATTGCTTTACTCATATAAGACTTTCTTTTCTGGTTGTAAAACATATGCCGTGTTTTCTGTGCTACCCCAGATATTTACCAGTTGTCTTGTGTAGGCTGAAAGTCAGAGTAGATTCATGATTTCCTGGATCTTTCATTCTGACATTAAACTGCCATGTAGATGTGTGTGTGCACACGTGCGCTGTGGGGGGTGCTTTATTTTGATTTGAGAACCTTAACAATTTGTATTTTAGCAATGAAGTATGACTGGATGGTCTGTAATTTGCAAAACTGAAATAAAAATAAATTTACTGTGATTCACTTTCTTTAATGACAATTCAGACATCTTCATCTTTATAGTTTCTATCAATTTACAGAAACAATTCCTTAAGATAGTGGTACAGGTGATGTTATAAATGCAGTTAAGTGAGACAGATAAATGGGGGATTTATGCACTTCAGCATAACTGGGGGAAATACCAGAGATTTTTCTTGCAGCTTACACCGTTTGGAGATCACCCTTATTTGTGACATTTATTGGGAGAAGGGAGCAGTGTTTGGACAAATTTTATATGGATGGACAACATTAAAAACATTTTATTTCAAAACCAAATTATTGTGAACTTAAAAAAGCCATTTTAAAGCCCCCTAAATAGTACATTTATTTTAAAATGACAAAGATTAGTCTTGCTGATTATGGATATTTTGTAACATCACTTTTAGAACGAGGAACATATTATATTGGCAGTTATCTACTGTGAAAATAAATGCTTTTGAAATTTGTATCTGACATCATTGGAATTATGAGAGTTCCAATTTTGAGAGTTACAGATGAATTTGCTGAAGTGAGCCTCAAGGTTTAATAACATTGCCTGTGTGTGATCATGGCAGTGTTTTTTATATGCATTCTGTCAAAATTTATACTGAATCTGAAATTTATGCGTACTGGTATGTCAGCAATTCAGTACTCAGCTATATTTTTCCATTTACAAGTGTAGTGACTTCAAGGAGAGTTAATGGTGGCCTTCAAGTGTGAACAACACTAAAACACTCTCTATTTTTAAGTTATATCTCAAGATGTGTAGTACACTTACAAGCTGTGAGCTTTTATTAAGGATTTCTATACTGTGAGGTGATATACTTTTGATTTTGGTGGTTTTCTGAGATTTTGGTTTTTTGACTTTGGGGGTTTTGATTTTTGTGGGTTTTCTGAGATGTTGTTATATTTTTTTCTAAAATAGTTGAATGTTTTCAACTGGGGGCAAATTGATAGTCTTGACATCCTTAACCTAGGGGTAGTTTAGTAAGGCACATGTTATTTATGCTTGCTTTACTCTAAAATGTACAATTCAGTATGACCGAAGTTCTTTGTTAGGGCCTGAAGGCATCATCTCACTTGACACAATAATTAGAAATGGAACAGTTAATTATATGCCGTGTGGAAATACCTTTCCACATTTGGCATTTGTTTAAAGTTTACAATATTTACTGCGCATTGCACAGAAACTGGGACAATTTTCAATTAAAATAGGCCCTACTTCTCATTCACAGGGCTGATTCTGGTCCTTCTCCTTGTGTTGGGAAGAACCAGACCTAACATATAGCTCTATTCAGTGTAATATTTGGGGAAAAGATTTGTTTGGTTCCCCAGTTAAGATGTTAGGTACAGTATTTCTAATTGAGCTTCTTGAAAAGCATTAAAAATACAAGTGATGTTTCGGGGACTTCGGGTTTGGAAGAAGCAGAGACCCCACGGACTTCTGATGTCGGTGGCCTTATTGGCCAGTGGCTGGGAGAGAAGCCCGAGAGTGGAGTCAAGGTGTGAATGTCATGCTCAGGGTGGGAAAACTGACAAATCTGAAATAGTTGTCAAATAATTTGTCTACGAACAAAGGTGAAAGACAGGGAAGTGTATCTTGGAATGTTAATTTATCATTTGGTGAACTATTCAAAGATCCTGAAGTACTACATTGAGGAGTCCCAAAAACTTCTTAGAAGAGTGACACAAATTCAGACTGAAAATATCAGACAATTATAATGGTTTAAGTGGTAACACAGTAATAAATAGCAGAGCTCAGCTGTTACAAAACCAGTCATGGGTGTCTTCAAAGATTAATTCACTGATTTGAACTTCCGTCATCACTGGACATCACTTTTGTCATCATGTTCCTTAAAAAAAACAGCTTGCAGTGTGTGGTGCAGGATATACTTTATCATTGATATAATTAATTAGACCACTGGAGTTATCCTAAGGTCCCTTCATAATCAGTAGAAAGAAATTATCGTTCTTAGTGCACAGTGTACATCAGCCTGAATGTGAAACTCTTAAGATGTCTAAAATAGTGCAAAAAGATGAGCTGTACCCCAGGGTTGGTTACAGTGTGTGTGGTCTAGCTCTTGTGCCCCTTTCTACATTGTACTTACTATATATATGTTATTTAGATAACTGTAGAGAAATGCAGAGCAGAGCATATCCCAGTGGTGGTGTAACACTCAAATGTATATATTACTTGTGTTTAAATTAATCTTTCAGGCAAATTAAACGGAATATTTGAACTTCCGTGAATTTATTCCCACTTCACAATAGAAAGGCTCTGTAATGCATTTTCAGATGGATATTGAAATATCAAAGGGTCACGTAGGACACCCAACTCAGGGAGCCCATTAAAATTAGAAGCTCTTTCATCTTGAAACAAGCTTGAGCGTCTTAACTGTGTTCAACAAGTAGAACAAAACGTCGGAGAGGCTTGGCTCTGCCATTTTTTACGTGATTGAGTCAGTTAAAGCGAGACATATTGACCAATGTCTATTGCAAAATAAACCTTTCATAGCATTTTTTGGGGTCTATATCATTGCATTTTAATTGTGAATCTTTGTGGACTAATTTAGTCTCTTGTCTTTTTTAATACTATTAGTTGTGATAGGATCCCTTTATTTTTTTATCCCTTTATTTTTAAAATGAAAGGTCAGTGAAGACTGATGCCAGAAGTATATCAACTCCTTCGGGATTCTTAGACTCATCCACTGTAGCTCTCCCTTGTGGTGGAGTAGTGGATTGAGACTTGTCTTGGTTCCTTGCTTTCTGGTAGGAATAATCTCTGACTACTCTTCAGGCACCTTCCATCTGCTTGAATTCATTCCCTCCCCGCTGTGCTTTCTGCCTCTGTATTCTCCATCTGTGTTTGTATTCTTTCTTTGCAAACTGCCTCTTCTGCTTTCAGTACTTTCCCCCCATGCATCCAGAAAGGCCCATGGTGTGGTCAAGATATGTTAACCTTTTTATCATTCATGACAGAAAAACATATATTTGTTCCCATAATATTAGCTTTATTTTTAATCATCTCCTAATTTTCGGTAACTCCTTTTCCTTTTAAAGTTTTTTCCAAGATCTTACTTACTGTGTCTTGAAATAAGTCCTGCTGTAATCCACTATTTTTTGTTTTGCCATTATACTTCATTCTTGTGTTATAACCATTTCCCTTTCCATTTACTGAGAAGGTTCTCATTTTCCTGGTTCAGGCAATTTGATCCGAAAAACATAAAATTAATTTCCTGTTGCTCTTCAACTGTTTTATAAACAAAAAGCTGAATAGATGATTGAAAGGAATTTATGAAATATGATCAATAAAAATTAAGCTACATTTCAGTCAGATAGAGGCACAGAAGAATAATTATAAGACTGTCTTTTAAAATGAAATTTCACGTTGGTAGAGTTGATTCAAAACATGTTATAAAAGGAATAGGGAAAATACTACAGTGATTTTTTCCAAGGCTAATGGAAGATTTCAGTTTCTAAAGGCAATCTTTCTTTTGCCATTTCAGTTTTTAATAGATCTGTCAAATAGGAATGGTATTTCCTGGGTGGTGAATGGTAGATGTACTAACCCTGTTTTAAGAACAGTACACAAAATTTTGGGGAAAAAAATTGAAGGAAAGAATAGTTAGAAAAAATGAAATAAAATGTATTGCAGGCTAGTACAAGATTAATTGTGTATGAATAAGAAGGACAATAGAGTTAATTTACCAGAACTTAATAAAGCATTTGATATAATGTCATATAGGAAATTGTTAATTTGGAATAGATTGTTGTGATTGAAGAAGTTGGTCTAGTGGAAGGCAATAGAGTGTTGAGATCTGGTTTACAAATGTTTAACTTTTACAGTTTTTCTGGATTTAGCTCCTTGGCTAGTCCAAGGGAACAGTTATTCCTTTCCTCTTTGAAGTGTTGCCCACCTGAAAACTTTTTTGGATAGTGAAAGTCTGCCTGGATTGAGCATACACAATCCAGTTCCTTCAATCTTTTCTCATGAGCTCTTTTCTTGAATTCTAATAATTTATTACCACACATTTGCCTGTGAATATTGGGTCCGTATTCAATCATTTGCAAAAGAAGTTGCCTCACAGAAACAGTTCCTGTTTCTTATATTTCTGTGCTTCGAAAATATACTTGCTTATTTGTTTTCTCTGTGGAATGGGAGGCTACCTTTATAATGGCAATTGAACCAGCTTCTGGAAACTTTCCTGGGTACTGGAATGCAGTTGTCTATGCTATAAATTGTTCACAGAGTTGCCAAATCATAGAAGAGTATGGGGTGAAAGGGACATGTGTAGGTCATTTAGACCAAACCCCTGCTCAGAGAGGGTCCAACTGGATCATGTTGCTCATGACATTGTTCAGCTGAATTTGAATCATTTCAGTCTCCAGAAATGGAGATTCTAAAAATTCTCTGGCCAGTCAGGGAAGAATTATTTCTTCCCAAATCTAAATTTCCTGTGTTGCAACTTCTGCCTATTGCATCTTGTCCTCTCACTGTGCTCTTCTGAGATGACTCTGGCTTTGTTTTCACCCATGCTGGCCTTCTACCATGCTTGTTTGACTTTTGGCACATCACAAAGGACTGTTTCCATACTTTTGAGGAGAGTGTTCTGAAGATCAAAAAGTTCTTGACTTATTTGCCCTCCTACAGGATGCTGCCAAGCAGGTCTTTGAACAAGCTCATGTTTGGTCTCCTGAAGTCCAACGCTGTTTGTCTTGCTGCCTTCTTTCAGGGCTTTGAACTGCACAACCTCACAGTCCCTCCAGTCAAGGCTGTCATTGACTTTCATATCTTTAACCAATTCTTTGTGTGTGAGTAACAAGTTGGAAAGTTTCCTGGCATGCCTTTTGCCTAAGCCATCTACAGTTTCCCAAACAATTCCCTTCACAGTTTGGGAATTAAGAGTGTTGCTGGAACTGTTCCCAGTTGTTGGTCTTCCTGCCGCCACTATGTTTTCAACAGTGAGAGGGTTTACTGGAACTCTGATCAGTGGTTGTAGTTGTGGGCTACTGGATGCCAACTGGCATTAGTGACTTGAACCATTCATGGGCATTTTTGTTAATGTAGACGTAGCTGAGGATTAGTCTCACAGGCCTCTGATGCAAACAGTTGTCTAAAATAATGAAATAGCTGTGCCAGCTGGTGCCAATGACAAGAACACATTTCTTTGTTCTGCAAAAGCAGACTTTCTTTAGCTCTAAAAAGGGGAAAGATAGAGAAAAATTGGTAGAGAAATTCAGTTGTGTGCATGTGTGTGTTCCCCCAAGCACTCAGCCAGTCCTGACCTTGGAAAGATGTAAATAGTTTGTTGCTGGTAAGAGACAAGTGGTCTGTCTGATCCCCCAGTACCTCTTGCTGTACTGGTTTTTCTTCTTCCAAAATTTTTCCATTCAACTTAAGTTTGCTCCATGCTGATTCTAGAGAGAAAGCCTAAAGAAGTAGCTGATACTCTTTCACTGTGTCTAAACTAGTCAGTGCACGCCTCCAAAGCCCTGCATCTAAAACGTGCCCTGGAAACTTCCAGGTTCATAGTGTGCTTCCCTGCCTTCCACCTTCCCCACAGCCCTCCTGCCTCCATTTGGTTTTATAGGAAAGAAACTCTCATCTGCAGGTTGGGAGGGAGCCATAACTCTCTGGAGTTTACTCAGTGATGAGTTTTGACTTAGTCTTAGTAAATATATCTCCTGTGACAGTTTAATTTAGCTGGATATTATAGCCACAATATAACCATTAAAAAAAATCATCTCTGACAATACACTGAAAGGGAATGTATTTATAGTTGTACAATAGAAGTGTAAGTGTGTTCTCAAAGCCTTCTAATAAAATCAAAATATGTCACAGTACCAAAAAAGAGAAATTGGCCTGAGGAACACTTATGAGTTTCCTGTATGATAGTATTTCATTGAAAAGTTATTCAGTGTTCTAGGTAGAATTTATGATTATTTTTAAATTTAATTTTATTCTGTTTACTGTTTGCAGTATTTCCAGTGGATGTTTTACTTCCAATAACCCCTCTATATGGTACTTCTTAAACAGTATGTTAAACCCCTGTATATGGTACCCTCTCCATAAGTTTATTGAAACTAATTAGGAAGTTTTTGCATTTGTGGTGCTGAGGTTTAAATCTGTGCATTGATGTAGTTCTGCAGTGATGGACACCTCAGTCTGGATGAAGGTATCCTACTCTGCCATGGCATGGGATGAACTGGAGCTCGTAAACCAAGACAGATCAAAGCTGGCTCCTACAGAATGACTATCGGCACCAGTCAGGAGAGACAGGCATAAGAAACAGAATGGCAGGTGCTTTCTGCTGTATGCTCCATTGTCCTGGTCCTGTCCCTATTCCAGACTGAGGACCTGTCTGGAGCATGCTGTGGTTGCATTCCAGCCAGCAGACTCTCATTTACTTTCTTTTACATGGGCATGAAATCTGAAGAAAATTACGAGCTCTTGGGCCTTGCTCTGACTGGGAGTTAGACTATCAGTGGAATGCACATCTGGAAACTGTGAAGAGCTCTAAAGCTGTATCTACACTAAAAAAAAAGAAGCTTGCTGGGGCCACTGATGTGAGCTGATGCTGAACACCCCATGACAATTTAATAAACTCTGTCAGTTACCAAAACAGGGTGGCACCATTCAGACTACCTAATGGAAATTTTCTATGGCCTGGGTTAGCTCCTGGGCAGTGCGTGGGAATATGTGGGAGTGCTGGCTGGCTAAGCCCAAAAGCACACCAGGGGCCATGCTAACAATTCAGCTGTACAGACGAGGGAGTTCTGCTGCCCAGGAACATTCCCTGGCACTTACTCATTTATTAGTACGGACATGGCCTAAGGAGTGTAGTCATTGAGCAGGAACCCTTTGTGTGAGATGCTTCCAGATACAAAGGAAGACACAGTACCTTTGTGTTCATCAGGTTTACGAGGGAGACAAAAATATAAAAATAATTTTGATTCCCAGTACCTACTGATTCCATTTGCAGGTGTTCTGTGAAACTCCTGGGTACTCAGAAAAAGTTGAAAAAAGCACATTGGGTCCTGAAAGAAAAATATGGAGAGAGCAGATGTCCAAGAATAACTCTAATAAAGCTCCTGTGTTTCCAAAACAAATAATAAACCTTGCATATCCCAGGAAACATGGCTAGCTGAATGATAAGATTTCCTTCTCCCCTCAATGTATTTCCAAAGACAAATGAAACAAAACAAAGAAGAGGTAAGAATGCTGTACTGTTATTGATGAATTTGAGAGGAGAGGGAGACAAAAAAGACTGAGGTCTTACAGCTATTATGAATGTGTAATTGTTCCTAAAACAAGCAAACAAAGACAGTCCTTTCTACTAGAAGTGGAAGCAACTTTTTTCCCAGTCTTCTTTAATTCTTTTTTAATCAATTCAGATTTACACCTATTAGAAAAAAATTAGCCATCTGTTTTTTCTGGACATGCTCTTTGCAATGTAAAAATGTAAATATTATTTTACAAGGAAATGATAGTTTGTACAATTATAAGGTAGTTTGTAGTAAAAGAAGGGAAGGGTCTGCAGAATGTATATGTGAAACTTGTAGATTCTGTAAACAGGAGGGAATTTGAAGAATGGAAGTTTAAAACAACGGAAAGAAAGTGAAATGTCAGCCGAAAATTATCTCTCTAAGACAACAACTGTTAAATGATATGTTAAGGTATTTTCTAGAAAATGAAACAGAAAGTGAGGAAAAGCCATCCAAAAAGGACAGCACAGTAATTTCATCCTTTGGGTATTTTGAATCCTCTTATGTAGGTAATTTGCAATTTTTCACCTGTTCGTGAAGGTAGGCACTTGTTGAGTGGAAAAATAGAGCAGTAAGAAGAAACAAAGGCTTTGAAAATGTTCTTAAATGTGAAATTAGAACAAAACTGTAAGGAAAGGAACGTTTTGGTGGTGGGAAAAGATTGTGATCAATATAGTATTGATAATTGACAGTTCAGTGCCTTAAGTAAGTTAAGGTAATGGTAAAAGAAGAATAGAGCATGCACCCGTAGTCACTGGAGATTCTCCTTTTTCCTCATGTAGTAGAAACAGCCACATTGAAGTTCCTGGGCAGACACGTTAATGGACATTGAAAATGACACTCTGGCATCTGTATAATCTCTGCCCGCAGGCAAGCGTTCATTCTGCTGACTTGCTGAGCTGGCCTGATGTGAACCTCCACCAACTGCAAAGCTGAGTAACCGCAGTGACCCAAAAGTTCAGTCTGAGCCATCTGCTTTCCAGCTGAGCTCATAACCCAAATGCTGCACCGTATCAATGGCATTTGGGAGTAAGAGGGAGTTCAGGCCAAGCTGGCATCCACATGTGAAGGACTGTGTATACATACCTATGCAGAACTTCTCTGTGGAGCAGCAAGCCATCTATACTTTGTGTATGAAATCTAATTTTGTAGACAGGCAAAAGCATTAAGGGCCTATATGCTAATAGTACACGTGGAATTCAAATGAGAATGCCAAGTAATTTCTTATGAATACAGACCAAGAGGCTACTAATAATTATGAAGTTAGATTCTTCAAGTTCCATGAAGTATAACGCTTTTAGCTAGACAAGGATCTTTCCCACATCATTTTTTGATAGCAGAGAGTGGATTTGAGTTGAGAAGTATAAATCTTTGTATCCTGTCACCAACAAATCTCACTGGTGCTATGTAATCATTAGGGAATGGTTTTGGCGAAGGTTCAGGAAACTGGCCTTCACTTTCCTGGTGTGAATTTACTGGAGGAGGAGAAGAGTCTTAACTTTCTCATTGCCTCAGTCTCATACTTTATTATAGTGCTGCTTGTTCTTAGATTGCCACGAAGCACTGGACAGACTCATTCAAATCCAGCCTCATGTAATAGAAGTTATTTGTATGAAAAGAAGAATCTTAACTTTCTGATTGAAGTTCTTTATACTTATTTGCTGAAACCAGGGTCCTAAGATAGTCAACCACAAATGCCTATGAAAATTGTAAACTAAAAAAACTACTTTTGAAATCTACAGTTTGAAATTAAAGAATTTTTTTAAATGAGATCAAAGTATTTCTTAAGGTATTTGAAAATCTGTTCTACAGGGTTTAAAAGAGGGTATAGAGTAGGATAGAATGCTGTGAAAGATATACTAATTGATTGTTTCACTGAGAAAGTTTATTCTCTTGCCAATTTGTGTTAGGAATCACATTTTAAATTTTTATTCAGGAGTTCACTTAGAATTTATCAGTTATCTTTGTTTCCTCTAGAAATCTAGTAAAACATATGCCAGTAAGTTCTTATAGTCAGTAAAACTGTTCAAACTCCAGTTATCTGTGAACATTTATATCTTAGTTACAGGGTTAAAATCAAGTGCACACCTCTACCAAAAATGCGATATGCATTTTTTTTCTGAATTTACACAGATTGACTTATGTTTTACATAGTGCAGCGAAGCAGAACACATTTGTCTTTTAAGAGTTGCAACTTTGATCATTGCCAAGTCATACAGTGAAATCGCAGCCTCATTAAAGTGAGCAGCAAAACTTTTGAACTTTTATTTCTGGTGGAATAAGAGCTTTATCCTTGTTGGGGTTTTTGTTTTGATTTCTTTCAGGGTTAGTTGACTGTGTACTCCTTTTTTTTTAAACATTGATGTTCTAATACAGTGTGGTAACTAAGGTAAGATGGCTATTTTAATAGTGATTCATCTCTTCCAAACAGATAGTATTACTTCATCTCATCCCATCACAGAACTTTTCAGACTCTTTTTGACCATTAAAGGTCCAGACCAGTTCCCACACAAGTCAAGAAAACTTGGATCGGGCCCAAAGAGATATTTGGCTTTATCTAGCTTATGCTGACATGGTACAAGTGCAATTGCCTGGGGAATTTTCACAGCATTATTTGACCTTTTGCAAGAGCTTAGATTGAATATCAGAAAACTATGTTTTTAAGAGTGCATTAGTTCTTATGTAAAACTCTGGGATCCATGCTTTAAATCAAATTTTTGGCACAAATTCAAACCTAATTCTATGCATTTTACTGTATAGATAGGGGCACAGTTTGAAAAACGAGTATCCTTCAGGTTCCAGAGGCAATGTTATAGTCAGAATAATTTAAGAGCATTGGCAAGGTAAGGTTTGTGGATAGAAGTGATACCTTTCTTGGACCAATTAGTGTAGACCTGAGTCAGAACATGAAAAGGTCTTAATCTTCTGAGATACCTTTAGTCAAGTATATGTAGGTATCTACTTCTCAACTAGGCATGCTTAGCTCATTTTATAATCAATGGGGATAAACAGGCACTTCTAATGTGCAATTCAATTTAGACATTTACTTGGGGCGATGAATCATGCTGTGGAAGGGCTTATTTCTGTCCATCAGTGGTGGTGGAGGTTTGGGGTGCCTAGCTCAGTTGCAGATGTCTGCATTGTATACATCTATATTTAGTCAAATCAATCCCATCTGATTGTGTCACACATAATGGGTATGATTAGACATTATCTCATTTTCCAAGTTGGTTCTGGTGTCAACAAGAGTATACTCCATTAAAAGCCTTCAGATTATTTTCTGCTGTGCTGCATGACTGATGTTTAAATTTTTTGAAGAAAACTACACCATACTGACATACAGTATGTTTTTTACCAGTGGATTTCTTGTGCAGCTTAAGTCAGAAAGATCTAGTGTAGTAATGCAGACTGTGCATGACAGAAGAGAGCTCCCTCCAGATCTCATTAGTAGTAGAAACGTGAATAAGTCATAGTCCTGAGTCCTTCCAGGGAGTATTTGGAAATGCCTGGGGCATTCTGCTGAGATGTGTTGAAATCTTCTGTCTAACAGCATGAAGACCAAAGGCTAATTTAGTCCTTCTATGCAGAGTTCCTGGCATCAAATAGTCCTTCAAAAATTCTGCAGCCGTTCAAAGGAAAGTGATTAAAAATTAGTTTAAGTTCTTTTAAGAACATTTAACAAATAAAATCCAAAGAAGAGGTGGTAAAGAACTTGTTCTTTGAGCTGTAATTTAAAAAAAAACATTTTAATTTAGAAATAAAATGTATAATGTTATAGATTTAGTCATACTAAGCTCCGCTAAATCTATGATTTGAATTTAATTATGTATTTAGATATTTCTCAAGTTACTGCCCAGTGTCTTCGCTACTGGGAGCAATTACAGCACTTATTCCTTAGACACCAGTTTTCACATCCTGATTCCTGTGCACCTTGTTAACACACAAATGCATACGTATCCATTCCTTGCTCATTTCCCCTATCTAAAAGTGAAAAGGTCCAAATATAGGTGTTAAAGGAAAGAAATGGGATCTACTGGTGAACAGAAATTTCCTGTGGCCTAAAATACATGTATAGGGTAGTTTTAGCAAGGAGCCTATAGTGCCCTCTGAAGAGCAGATTGACGAGATACTTAGAGAAGTTTAAGCAGAGAAATACTTGTGGGGTTGCCTCGTGTTGTGTTGACAGACGCTCACGCGTGAATGCATCTGGACAGCCAGTTTTTACTCTCTGAATTTAGGTGGTACTAAGGACACCTCCAAGATAATAACAGCAGAAGTATGTAATTAAAGGAGGTTTCAGGTCCATAAAGAAGATTATGTCTCCCCTGCTCTGACTCACCTTGGGGCATCGCAGGGCCCAGGGAAATGGCCGTCGCAGGAGGTCTTGGTGAGGCAGGTCATCCCACCAGGGCCCAGCAGGAGTGGTCATGCATAGGGCAGGCGGTTTGAATTTGGCCCTTTGTGAGCTGAGCTAGAAAATTACCTCCTTACTTTGGAAACTGAGATGATAAAAGGTTGTAATAGGAGAATGTTCTGTAAAACGTCTCAAAAATGAAGCCTGTAGGGAGGCAAGGTAGTAAACAATCATATGAGCCCTGTGTTGGGGGCTCATATGGTAATCATAAAGGTATAGAGCAGATTCCTTTCCAAGTTCTTCTGAGGCTTCCTGGGAGTCTTTGGAGCAGCCAACAAAATAAGAATTAGGAAGCTTTAGATGCTACATCAGTAAATAATCGTAAGGGCAAAACCTTTCTCACAAAATGGGTGAAATTTATTTAGTTATGTGCAGTACTTTCAAATAACTTCTGTCATGGCATTGAAATGGATGGGGGTTTTTATTCTGGCAGAATGTCAAAAGAGGTTTCGGTGTTCAGAGTCATAACCAGATATGGGTGTCTCATGCGAAGAGCTGGGGCTGCCCATCACAAAAGCAAGTTCAGAAGCTCAGGAAATAGAAGACAAGAAGTGATGTTTCACA
Organism: Calidris pugnax; assembly: GCF_001431845.1. Taxonomy (NCBI): domain Eukaryota; kingdom Metazoa; phylum Chordata; class Aves; order Charadriiformes; family Scolopacidae; genus Calidris; species Calidris pugnax. The sequence continues at coordinate 31,494,300 of NW_015094510.1, forward strand.
AAACACAGGACATTTATTAGTTCTTTACCAAGGACAGCATTTAGGACATACTTCTTTAATCCTAGCAAGATAGGCGATTAGGGAACATATTTAGCTTCTGACAGTGTTCAACAAAAAACCACCCAAAACATAGCAATGTGTACTGCCACATAGATGTAAGAGGTTGCATTTTACTCTAAATTTATTTTATGATATTTATTATTCAGTCTCTAATAGTTTTGCTTTTGCAAAGCCTGAAGAAAACCACACTGTTGCTTAGAGATCTGGTGACACAATGATACTGTTTCCAGAAGCAGACTTTCCAGGAAGTCATTGTTACATCTCAGGACTACTAACAGCAAGTATGAGATGCTAACACAAGACTTATTTTTCCTTTTAAGGCACAAAAATGGCAATTTGGCAGCTAGCTTGTGACCTTGAAGATCAGGATTAAAGTGTGTCCTTTAGATTGTGGGCAAAGCACTTAAGACTTTAAACTTTGCATTGATGGGCCTGCAGGGAATCCCAAGTTAATATCCATGTTTTGCTCCATGCCTGCAGTCACTGAAACCTTTCATTTCCTCACTAATGAACTTCAGGAGAAAAAAAGATTTTCCCCTGGAACATAAGCTTCTTCATCCGTTAAGTTCCTTTAGTCCTATCCTAAATGTGTTAACATCAACAGGAATCTTTTCCCTTGTTGTCTGTGGGTTGTGGGTTTGAGTTACTGCTGTTTTGAGGGAAGCAGAATCAGCTTAAATCGTTACTTTTTTGAGAAAAGCAGAGTCAGGTAACAGTGACTGTTAAAAAAAAGCCAAGTGGATTATGAATGTCCAGGTCAGTTCCATGTTCCAATTAGTGACATCTGGAAGTTTCTTTCTTGCAATTTACTTTGTTTTTTTCCCCTCCCTGAAAGACGAACTCAGCCGGGAGGTCAGCTTGCTGGTTTTCAGTATTTTTGTGGAAGTGATAATAGGTGTAAGAAGCCTTTCTTTGGTACAAGGTAATGTGAATTTTGGTAATCTAAGAAAACAACATGTTCAGACTGTTTCCTTATACATCACTGATGTTGCCCATGATTTCATGTGAAAATAAGAACTTAAATTCGTCATCACCTGCTTTTTTGCTGATTTTTTTATGCTGCATAGAGAGACCCTGAACGGCAGCAGCATGGCTGTGAGCAGAACTGATGTAATCCTGTTACGCCAGAGGGGGAATGAAGCTTCAACCAGGAGCTATATATTTGTTCCTTTTCTGGCAGTCCATTTATCCAAGAGCTTTCCTCCATACAAGCTTGTGCAGCACGGCTGTTGGGGAGTGGCTTTTCAAAGACGTGTATCAACAGGTCCGTAAATCTTTCGTTATTCTGGAGAAGCACATTTAGACCACCTCGCTCCTCTCTGTACTTCTGGGAATGGAGAACACAAAACATGATTTTATTTTTCTTTGTGTCTCTGTAGCTGTTTGGTGGCGTAGCGTGAGCTCTCTGAATGTGCAGATGTGGTGAGCTTGGACAGGGTACTTCCACTGGCATTGAAATCCAGCAAAAAGTTTTGTAGGGTACAAAATTTCTTCAAGAAAAATAAGAATCATGGAGTTTGAACAGAGCAGACCAGCATGGTTTTATTTTTTTTTCTTTCTTTCTTTGTGGAAAAATGTTGATTTAACGATGCAAAAGGAGAAGGGAGAAGTGCAGCCAGAAAAGACCTGACAATGCACTCTCTTGGAGTGTGTATGATCCAAATTCAGGCAGTTTCTGACAACCATGGATTTTCCTTTTTCAGAGAAACTTCCAAGATCATATACTGCTTCAGGAAACTGAGTTTGAATTCTTGAGTAATTTCCTGACCTGAGGTCCTGGTTGTTAACTTTTCCTTGAATTTTCTTATACTCTTCCCTATTTAAAGAACATTTTTCCCCTTTGGATCAACTGCCTGCCATCCTGTCATTTTTTAAGTGCCTTAAATAATCCAGGTGCCAGCATGAGAAGTATGTTTATAAGTCAAATTTCTTACATTATTTTCCTTCTTGTCAGCAGTGCTTCCTGATACAGCTGTGGAATGATAACACAACCCTTATAGGTCACGCAACCAATTTTTTATGGGCCAGTTTGGCAAGTCCTGCTCATAAAACTCTATCAGACTTCATTCGGGATTTGTTTTTTTTTTCTCTAATAAAAAAAATCTCTAATGAAGACTGATATTGTTGATGTTGTTTCACTGATGATGTTTGATATTTTTTATTTTGATTATTTATTTCTGATTTTAACTCATTTGAAAATATTTTTCCCTCCCCTGCGTTATTTTAATTTTTGCTTCTTTTTTATGTTAATTGAAAAAGAGTCAAAAACTTGAAAAATTCTACCTCAGTGGTAGCAGAAGTGAAAGGAAATATGTCTTGGGGTTGTTTTTCTTCTCTAGTTTGTGGTAAGTTTACTATCCTTTCAACAAGTTCATTATTGCTGTTGTAAAGCTGTCATGATTACTCTAGCAATTGCAGTAATTGCTTCAGTTTCAGCAGAGGTACAGTATACATGAAAAGTTATGCAAAGGAAGACTGAAGACTCAGGCCATGATAAATAGACTGTTGCGGTTGATGATGCAGAGAAAGGGAATGTAACATATTAAACTTATTTGCTCCCTGATACAGCAATGAAAACACATTGGCTTTCTTGGAAAAGATAAGGTTGACACAGCCTCTGAGCATAGTTCTGCTATTATTGACCTGTCTATAGAATGGAATAAACGAAAAAGAAGTACAACAAATTCAATTTAAAACTCTGGCCTGATTTTCAGAAGGTTTATGGAACTCATGGTTAGAAACCAATGTAGAAACAGATGAACAGAGAACAGGAAGAAATAGTACAACTTGTATATGAAGGCCTGAGAGCGATGTCCCTACCGTTTGTACTTGTGTGTAATTCTGGGCACTGCGCTGTTCTCCATACAAAATACATTAATCAGGAGAAAGGTAAAACCGAGTGAGTTTTTATAAGGAACGTTGAATAGGCATCTCTTTATGTCTTTTGTTTCCTCTGTTTCTACTTTATTTCATCTTTTCCTTTTATTTGATCTTGAAGTTATTTTGAATTTTTGAACTGTTTGTGTGAATTTTCTCATAATGGCTAATGAAAGTCTGTTCTTTTCTGCATGATTTTTATTAGACTCTCTCATAATGTCTGTCCTTTTCCCCCAGTACTCTTTTCCATTATTGTCTTATGTTTTGAGAAATAGAAAGCACAATATCCAAAAGCACACAGACCTCAAAAAGAAGGAGCTGAGTTTGTCCACCTTATTCTTAACTTCTGTTCGTGCCAGGAATTGGACAGCTTTAAGGGGATACAAAAAGTTCTTCAGTAAGAAATTAATCCATTCTGAAACTAAAGGTAGCATTAAATGAATTTGTTCACTTTTTTGGATAGCTGAACTGGTTTTTATACAGTGAACTTGGCCCGGATGCTTCATATCTCTATTACTTATTTATAGGTAAAAAGTAAAGTATTTTTAGAAAAAAGGAAAAGCTTATTCTTTGCTTACAAGAGTTCTTTATTTAGGTCACAAAAAGAAGAAGGAAGTGGGAAATTTTATACAATATACATGAAATGTGAAAATGTAGTTCTGGCTGTTCCCGTTAGTATTAACTACTGGAATGCTTTCACTTTAGTTTCCGGAGCAGAGATCATTTTCTGTTGCTGGCCTTGTATGTGGAGATATCAGGCACCTCTATAGAAAGTTTTTCTTTGGGCAGTGTGCAGGTGGTGTGTGAGGAGATTCTGATTTTTGGAATAATAAACTAAAGTTTAGACTTTGGGACAGTTCACTTTCTCTGCTTGCTGCTAGAAAAGGTGTTTCAGGGTGAGCCTGGACTATTGAACGGCTCGACTAATGTTGAATAAGCTGGGCAGTTGAATAGGTTAATTAGATACCTTCTAAAATTGTCCAATATGTTTGGTTAATATTCTTTAATAGTGTGGAATTGAAGCGTTGCACAAACTTCTAGAGCAAAATGACAGGATTATTTTTGTCATTCTCTCCTATTTGATATTCCACTTTATTATTTACATATGAGGCTATCTTGCATCCACTGATTTTTCTGCGTACAGAAACCAATGTACCAATGAGCCAATGAAGGTCAAAGCTTGGTGCTCAGCAAAGAGGTGGAGTGGGCACTCCATTGGCTTCTGCTCCAGCAAAGTCTTCTGAGTGGAGTGGCCTAGACCTGTGGTGTTCTTCTTACCAGAAGGTTTCTAAATATTTGAAACGCTGTTGATGACAGCTTTTGTGGACATAATTACCTTGATGAATCCCAGTTGGGTTTTTTGTTTTTTAAAGCTTTGGATTTTTTCACCAAAACTGGCCAAAGCTTAAGTTCAATTTATTTATTCCTGGAAGATCAAGACTCACATGGATTTTAGGGAGTATTATTGTTTGTACTGTGAGACAGATTTTTAGTGTAACACAGAGAGAAGTCTCCTACTAAACAGCACAGAGCTGGAGATAGACAGCAATGGTTTAATTGTTCCTAAATGCAGTTTAACCTTGCACAGCCTGAAGCACTTCAGAGTGCCTTTTACTTGCGCAGGCAGTGTCAGACTGACTCTTCTCAGTGTCCGTAGATCTACTTCGTCTTTATATCAAATGCAGTTGCATGTTTATGAAGTATGTTCATGATGATGGTAGGTAAAATCAGGAATTTGCATCACGAAGATACAACTAGGGACCTGTCATGTTCTGGTTCCTCTGCATCACCAGTAATCTGTGACAGCTCAGTGAAAAGAGGGAAGAAACAAGGCAAGGAAATTGAATGCTTTAAAAGGAATAGGTAGCGAATGTATTTTTTATAAGCTTAATTTAACCATCTTAAGAAGTAATTACTTGAGGTGGTTAGTAAATCTAATGAAGAATAGTGATTGTAGGTCTTTTTTCCCCCTGTGTACTCTGCAAAAAAAGTAATTATTGTCTGGGCTCAATTTAATACCCATGTGATTACTTTGAAAACAGTAGTGCTAGAAGATGACCTGCTCTTTGAATAGGTTTAACACTACTTGCTATAAAATGTGTGAATGGAAATTTGGCATTTTTGGAAATGGAAAGTGAATCCAAGCTCTGTATGGCAAGTCCACCTAGACCTGTAGCTTGCGTTCCTCCTGTGTTGCTTGCAGTTCTTATACTTCGATGGCCATCTTTCATTCTGTTGCTGGATTGTTCAAGGGGAAAGAATGGTTCATGGAAAAGCAACTATATACACTCTATAAATCTATAATGTTTTAATTTGATAAATTGTTTGTTATATGAACATTCTGAAATTTCTGTGGTTTGAGGAGTTGGAGAATCCCTGAAAATAGATGAATTATTTATCAATAGCCAGCAGAATTTGAAAACAAGAGAGCATACCTTGTTAATTTCCTGAAGTCCTTTTTAAGTACCATAAAAATGTTGCATTAGATAAGTGATATTCCTTGGAGATAGCCGATTTATGTTTTCTAAAATCACTTAACAAGATTCCTCGCTGGAGATTATGAGCTGTGGTAAAATGGTGTTGAGAGAAACATGGAATAGGTTATTGGCTAACTCCCAGGAACCAAGGAACAGCCATAGATGGAGCTTTTCATAATGGAAAGGAGCTAAGAGTGGAGTAATCCAGCAGCCTGTTCTTGTCAGAAAGGGGATTTTATTAAACTGCTGGGCTTCTCCCTGTCTCAGAGGTGAAAGACAGTTGAAGAGTGGTAATGGCACAGAGAGGAGAGAGAAACTCTGTCCTACATCCTGAAAAAATTGTACCATGTGCTCTAGGAAAGTAAACATACCCTCTGTATTTCAAAGAATCAGAACATAGGCTTTTTTTGGCTGAAAATGTGATCTGGTTGGGACCGCTGGATTTTAGGGGTAAAAGCTCTACATTTATTTCTTAGAACTACAAGGCAAGAGGTTTTGAACCCTGATTGCCTGGGCAGATAGTTACCTGTCTGCAAGAATCTGGTGTATCTCCATGCAAAGTTTGTGCAACTTTTCCTCTGGGGACTTTCAAAGTGGGTGCCTTTTCTGCGTGTTCCAGTTTGGTTGATTGTTATTAACAGCTCTCTTCTAGGCTCAAACCATGTAAAGCTTAGCCCATCCCTGTCCTAAATAGCTTTGATTTTACACATAAAAACAGACAACCCAAAGGATTGGGAAGAATGGTGCATTGTTTTTCAGTTTTTGTTTTAGTATTTTAATTTTAGTGTATGTTGTTGTTTTCTGGCAATTTATTAATGTCTGCTGACAGGTTTTGAATATGGATAAAGTAGGTGATGATATTGTCTCTAATGAGTGTTCATTTAAAAATAAGTGAAGGAGTTAAGGTGCTTGGGGAGAAGCATTTCACAAATGAGGTTAATTATCACATATGTCAGTAAGCAGAGTTCAGTTTATGAAAAATGAACAATAGAATGAACAAGGACTGTGGTAAAAGGTGGAAAGGTACAATTAAAATAAACTGAAGAGGAGCAAGAGTGTGAAGTTTCTCTGCTTTTAAAACGTCTTCCCGAATGTGGCAGCTTTACAAGCTGAAGTGAAATTAATCTTTAAACATCCAGCTCCACTGTTATCGGAAGACTAATGCCTCAGAACCATAATAGGACATCTCTTCATATCTGAGGCATAACTCTAATATATCTTTCCCTAGCATTGCTCGAGTTTTCTCTTTCCTTTCAATTTATCTTTTTTTCAAGAATATTCAAGCAGGACTTTTTCTTGTTCCTCTGTTCAGTCTCCTATAGATCTGCCTATTCCAACAAGCAAACCAGAATACTCCATGAGATGCCGTTACTAAAGGCTCCAAGTTAGGATTGGCCATCATTTCACAGATTTAGCCAGTCTTTTACATGCTGCAACCACCTGCAATGTTCAGCAGTTCCACAGATGGGGTTTTGCTTGAGCTCTTAAGTGCGTCACTGCACTCGAGAGCCCTACCTCTGCAGCCCTTGCTCTTTGCTTTGGGGATATGAGGTAGTGACTGCTGATGGTGTCACTTCCCTGACCACAGACAGCTTGAAACTGTAGTTCCACAAAGTGTCAACTGCCCAGTTATGCCAAATTAGGTACTGAGGTTTCCTACCTTTGTTTCAAGGTCGCCTGGTCCCAGCAACATTAAGCGTTACAAGTAGTAAAGCGCTATTAAGTGGGATTAAATGAATGGGTTGAAACCCTGTGTGTTTGCATCTTGTGATTTTTTTTTTTTTTTCTCTAAAGGTCAAGATATGGTATGCAAAGTATGTTTCATACATTATTGTGTGTATTATTCAGAAGAGGGTAACTACTTTTAGAAAAATGTTCTGAGCTGTGCTGTCAGATACTTTACAGGATGAGCTTCAAACGGGGCTTGGAGAACACAGGGGAAATTTTTCCTCGGCTTTATTTTTACAGTTAATTACTCTTGGAGATAGAAGTTCACCATCAGAGTCATGGGGCTTACATCAGTGTTCTTTAGCTCTGAGCTATAGTTGTGTAACGTTTTGCAAAGGCAAGAGGGGTTGGATGTAGAGGATGATAGATGGTGGTCTAGTAAATCAGTGTCACTTCAGAGTTTATAGGCTGTTGCTGCAGCATCAAGAGCTCATGCCACTGAACTTTGGCGTTTTGACTCTGGAATTTGCAAATGAAGAATGGGCTGTGTCAGAGCTAATCAATTAATGATTGATCTCCCTGTCATTCTGATACATTGTACTCAGATGTTAGTGTCTTGTACAGCTGTTGTTTAACTTCTGACACTGATATTTAGTAAAGAGGAACCTAACTCAAGATCAGCTGTCTGAACAATTGAGTTCTTCAAATTCTAAAGAAAAATTGTAACTCATGCCAGTTTCTAATCCTTACAGTTACTTGCACTAATCTCTCTAGTGTATTTTTCTCTTACGTGTGAAGTAACTTTATAAACATCAAGCCATTAACTGTAAATTACCACTACACTAAATCAGATTCCATCTCTCTGGGATAAATTGTGGCTTTACTCAGAGGCACAATGCAAACATAATTTTATCTCTAGTTTATAGGCATACTTTCCTGTTGTCTAATTTAATAATCTTTATCCATACTCAAGTTTATGCAATAAAATGCTCATAGAGAAATGAATTTTTATTCATCTACATTATTACAGGATGCACACACATATCTGATACTTACAGATATTAGAATTGTTGGCCTAAATCTGAAGCTATTCTAAGTCCTGGTCAGCAAATGAGAAAAGAAACAGTCCTTTGAAGAGGTTCCTGTGCTTTTCTTGTTTATGAGGGACCCAAGGGAAAGCTGTTCACCTCTCAGGGTAAGCTGAACAGCCCCAAAACCCTAGGGAATATGCCACTGCAATATGCTCTTTACTGCTGTGGGCATCACAACAGATTATACCAGAAGCTGTTGGAATCTGCTCTGGGCACTGCAAACAGCTACATGTACAGGATTACGGGCTTACCTTTACTGATTCAAAAGGTGTAAAGGATTCAAAAGACAAACTAATACCTCTCCTCAGTTCTACCTGTGGTTCAAGAAAACCTTTTGAGTCAGGCATCTATATAGAATTATATATATGATTAGGCATGTACATTATTTTATATATAAAAATATATGTAAGAGGGGTGAATCACAGACCTCACAGTATCCTATCTCCAACAGGGGCCAGAAGCAATGTCTCAAAAAGCCTATGAGACTAGTGCAGGGAAGAAGAGGTACTTTCCTAGCTTCCTGCAGTTTACTGCTTAGAGACTTCAGAAACTTTCTATTTAATACCAGCAGTGGATTTCTGTTTGCTGAATTTGTCTAGTTGTTCCTTGAACCTGTTACTAACTTTTAGCACTCGTAGCACAGAGTGGCAGATTCCCCATACTGATTGCACCGTATAGAGGAGCACCTCCTTCTGCTTGTTTTGGAGCAGTTATCTGCTAATTTTCTTACTGCTCTATTTTCTTCAACTTCCTTTGTAGGAAGAGTTACAGGCTCTGCTTGTACTTATTCTCAGAGGGGAAAATAGGAGAACAGGCAGTATAAGTCATCAGCTCTCCAAGTGCTATTTAAAAACATGCCTATGTGTGGTCAAAATCAAAGATGACATGACAACGAAAATACGCACTACAGAAGTGCAATGTTGAATTGCCAGATAGTTTTAGACATGTTATTCTGTCAGATCATTGGCATGTGCTCTCAGAGAGAAGGTGTCTCTGTGTGTGTGTGTGTACCTATGTGTGCAAATGGGGCTTTGCTCTTTCCAGGCTCTTGACCATTCTCTTGGACTCTCAGTAGCAGAAGTTCTGTAATTGTCTTGTGATGACTCAGGGATCTGAGCAAGAGAGATGTGCATGATCTGTCCTGGGGGCAGGAAATCAGATAAGGAGACCACAAGCATCTGCAGTTGTGAGCTGTAGACAGCAGATAGCAAAGCATTAAACGCTCAGAAAATATCCTGACCCTTCTGGACCCATAAGTTTCAACCAGTTTTCTGTTTAGTATTCACTAAAATGGGAAATGTAGTTGCTTTCAGGTTTAATGGAGATCAGCTGAGGGACCACTATTACTGATTTAAATATGAATAATCTGTCCAGGTTCTGTTTGTGCAGTTGTGACACGGGCAACCACAACACAGAGCTTGATAGAGATAGCCCACATGAGTTTACATTGTCTCTTCTGCTTTTCACCTGTCTTCTAGATCATCTATCCATTCACTTGATCATCATCATAGGTAGATCACCTATCTGTTCACTTGATAAGTGAATACAAAATGTTGATTGAAAAAAATAGTATCTTTTGCATTATAGCCTGTCATTCCAACTAATAGGTCTCTCAATATAAATATATGAAGCAAAACACAGAGGTGCAATGAATAGAGGGGAGACCACAAGGAAACAGCCAGGTCATACTAAGTGACATGGTAGACAGTAGTCTTTGTGGCGCAGACCAGTATTTCTGTAGATGTTTGCTAAGTAGCATTATTCTGTAGATTTCCATACAATTCGGGGTGACTGCAGCAACCACTATCACCGCAAAAATCCAGTCTTGCTCCCTGCCACTGATTCCTGTCCTTACATCACCTCCTACCATGGGACAGCACAGATGTTTCTATCTGTTGGGGAGCTTGGCTTAGAGTAAGCATTTATTTATTTGTTTGGTTGGTTTTGGTTTTGTTTTTTTTTTTTCAGAAACATTAATTTTCATTCAGACGAGCTCCTTGATTAGGGTCAACCTGGAGATGCCCCAGTACTCATGGTGTGGGAGTAGCAATGAGCGGTCAAAGCAGAGCAGAGGGTTGGGAGAGTTTCTGCAAGAATGCACATGAAACAACATCCTGACCTAATTTACTAAGCAATTGGCAGAATTGCTACACCACATAAATTATGACAGTATAAGAAATAACCTGTTTAGTTGAATAGAAACTAATTTTAATCCTTTTGAAGCTAAAAAAATTGTGTCCTTCCATCTCTATGGGGTCAGCATTTTGAGCCACGAGACTTGAGTTGGAGAAATGAAGCACTGAACCTTGTCTGTAATTTATGGTTTGAAAGACAGAATCTTAGAGTTTCCAACAGGGGAGTATCAAGATAAAGTTGCTTGTGTATAATAGAAGTTTGCTTTGTTTGTATCCAGTTTTAGCATTGGTACAAGTATCCACGCTCTATTTTAAGTGCTTTTATTTATAACCAGCACTAAAGCACATACTACGTGGTAGCATAACATTCCAGAGATCTATATGAGAAGTGGGTTTTGCTTTTATTTGAACTTCTTGTCACTTTGTTCCTAAGGAACTCTGGGAAAATAACAAGGGCTATCTTGTTGATGTCTGCTACTTCATTGCTAATGCAATGTTCTGTTTATAGAGGCGTGTTTGTCACAGCCAGACAGCTGTGTTTGTGTTACAGCCATTATATTGATTGTGATCTTTCTAACTGGACAATGTTTTCCCTTCGTTTTAAATAAGAAATGACCTGTTGGCTTCAGTGATTTAGTCTGCAGTTCGTCAGGAATAGTCTTACGATAGTAATAATGAAAGAATAGTATTAGAAAGAGGTGACATTAGGACAGTTATGGGAATATCAGTGATGGATCTAATATGAACTGGATAGACCTTTTCAGTGGGCTCATACCTAGGTAAACAGTTGGATCCTAAACTGCCATCTCGATAAAGTCGGACCTTGAATTTTTAGATTGCTAACTGCAGTAGCTTATTAACACAGAAACCCCAGTGATAATTAATGGAAAGGAGAAACTTGCTTGAGGCAGTCAGTCACCTAGCAGTCGTTATCTCCAGTAGTCTTTGTGATAGCAGCACCTACTGAGAGCCATCTCATAATGAGGTGAGTAATGAAAGCAGGTAACTCACAAGAGATTATGAGCACAGCAGACTGCTTGCATAGCACATATACTGTACAGTGGTAATAGCTCTACAAAAGATGTGGCTTGAACAGCAAGCACTTGACCAGAAGACTGAACTTCTGAAAGGAGCAGAAAGAATAGTTTCCAGCACTCACAGAAGAAACCTCAAAAAGAACCATCGACTGCAGTGACAAAATTAGACACCAGCCGGTAACTGAGGAGTGAACAAGACACAGGACATTCAATTTTGCAAATCATGCAAACTCGGATAGACCTATTCAAATTGTTTAAACCCCAACTCCAAAGGTATATAGATACCTCCGGAATTGCAGAACGATTGCTTCATCTCAAAATGGCTATGCATAAGACTGTAGGAATAGATACAGAATTTAGCATATCCCTTGGAATGTGCTGGAAGTGGGATATCTCTGTAAACACATGGCACTAAAGGCTGTGATGTACTTCAGGTACTCCATATAAGAAACACAAATTAGCAAAGTAGCCAGCTATTAAATTTATGCTAAAGTCATACTTTGTATTTCATGTACTTCTAACTTTTTTCCAGTCTTCTAGATAAAATACTAGCTTTAATTTATTAATATTTGACTTTTTGATCTTTATTGTTGCCGAAACCAATAATCTTTGCACAGTCTGTCTCCAGAGAGGTCGAGGATGTAACAAAATTATGCAGGAGGCACCAAAAAGCACTTCCTGGAAAACATGTAAGGAACGTGCAGCTATACATTTTTAATTGAGCAGGTGGGTATAGAAGGGAATACTGGTGTTATTGAGTGCCAAGCTTAGTAAGGAGTTCCCTCTGGTGGGCACACACCGGTATTCTTTGCCACCTTCTGCAAGAAACAGTCCAGAAACAAACCTGTTTCCTGGCTTTAAAGAACCCCACAGTAGCACATTCATCGACTAATCTGTAAAAATAGGCAATTACACCTAAATTAAAATGTGTTTTAAAGGGCGAATGCATTCAGAATTTTTTTACAGTTGAGAAAAAATTTTTTAGTGGGTATGTATTAGATATATAGAACCATGTTTTGCAGACGTAGCTAGACAGCATTCTGAGAAAGATCACCTACTGAAAAATGGCAATTCAGGTTTTCAATAATGACCCAAAAATTAGACTTCAAAGCTTATATTTAAGGCTTATTTTAAAAAGTTTTCAGCAGCCAGCATGAAATTATGCATGTACTCAGGTACAACAGGATCTTCAGACCTACAAAACCAAGTTCCTTAGTAGTCTTCTAAAGCTTAAAATTACAGTTATCCCCAAAGAAAAGGATGATAAAAATACAAATCTATCTTTTGACACTCCATACTAAGCAGTCTCAGCCAACGCAAGTCTCATTTCTTGTGTCGTCTCTCCTGCCTTACCATCCTGTGCTGTTGAATCTGCTCCGTTTCCTTTGCTTTGCAAGTATGGTATATATATATATAACAGGTTCTGGACTGGTAAAGCATTCTCTTCTCTCCTTTTTTGTATTCTTAGGAAAGAATTTAAAGCCCATTTCTCTGTTTAAAAGCTTTAAGCAATCAGAATTCTCCAAAGTTTAATTTATTTCTGATAAATGTCCTTTAACCAGACTCAGTTACAGTTTTCCAGATTGCCTTTCCTCCTTGGACCATTTTTCTCCAGACACTATTTTCTTAATCATTTCCCTAAACTTTTCTATTTACTTGTCATTCCTGTTTCAGCGGTGGGCAGCTGTTTCATCAATAATAAGCCACCGGTTTTATTGCTGGAGTGAAATAGCAGGGTAAAATGTAGGGAAAATGACAAATGAAATGAGGAGCCTGGGAAATGGTTGTTTGCCCTGTGCTGTGTGCTTTCTCTCCATCAGCCATTAAATAGCTACTGAACTGCTTTCCAGGGGAGAGAGAAAAATCTTCTTCTATTCCCTGGAGAAAATGTTTGTCAGACCACTACCCTTTCAGATTCACGTCAACAGATGTGAACTTTTCTCCAAGCTGTAGATGAGGAAATTCTCTTCAAAATTAAATTGTTTTTAACTGCTTCTGTACAAAAGCATTTGCACAACATAATAAATCAGCTTGGAGAAAACACTTCTCAGCAGTATGTAAACAAAAAGCTATGACAGTCCAGGTCTCAGAAGTGCCTTCAGGGCAGTCCCAGAAGGCACATCAGTTTCAACCATAATTTCAAGTAACAGTCTTAAGGATGATGTATTTCATGCTTGGTGTTAGATGTGTATCAGCTGATAAAAAACCCCATACAGATAGACATACTTTTATTTGTACCTTTCAAGTGCTGCAAAATGAAATACTTAAGGGATGCTCATTAAGGGCTTTTCTCGCTTCTAGTGCAGCCATTCATTGGTTAGTTGGAAATTTTATTGTAAATGTCCACAGCTGGTTTTGGCTTGTTATTTACAGAGTGCTTCAGCACTAGCCCACTTACATTTTAGCACCAGCTTTTAAGGGTTATGGAGAGACTGTGAGTCTTTGTACCAAAGTGGATGCTATTCAGAGGCCTTTCCCATTATCATTAAATAGATAGATCATTAATAGATCAAAGAATGATCAAAGATCATTCCAGTTAGAAAACACCAGCAGAAGAAGCCATCATGGTACCTGTTAAACATCTCTCCAATGGTGTATGGGTGGTGGCCCCACAAACTCTCCCAGCCACTCTGTGCTGAGCTCAGACCCAGGGACAGTAATAACCAGCACCCTGACTCAGTGTCCAGGCCTGTGAAATGGGCCTTTATCAACCCTCAACACTTCACATACCTTTAGATTGTACAGGCTCTACCTTCAACCCTCGGGTGGAAGCTGGGGAGTTGTCCCAGTCAGTAGTTTGGTACTAGTTTCTTGAGAGAAACTCATCTTTTGAGAGCTGCATACACGTGCTTTGTAGTTTTAGAGGATGTGGGATCATCATCAGCTTTAGTGACTGACTGATGATGGGAAACTGCAGAAGAAGCATGAGTACTGAATAACATGGTCTGGGGGGTTTGACTTCGCTCATAGGACAGATATGTCCCTGTCAACAATTTGAAGCATCAGATAATAGACAATAGGGCTAGGAGAGACATGGACATCTTAGCCAATTCTCCACCAAGCAAGATCAGCTGTCCCATAGCCATTGCTACAACGTCCTCAGCTGTCCTTCAGGATCTCTGGTGATGGAAAATCCAAAGTTTTTTCAGATAGTTGTATCTAGCCATTCACTGTCTTTACATTTAGAATTTTAACCTAGTCTTCCTTTCTACAGCCTGTCACTCTTGGCCCTGTAGTTTGGCATCGCCTAGAGGTTCGGACCATGTGTCAGTTTAAGCTCACATCTTACCTCTAATTGGTCTAAGTATATATTATTTAGTTTTATACATGGTACTATATATTTTACATAGATCAATATATTATTTTACAAACTATGTCTTGCAAATTATATATTCTGTATTATGCTATATACTACATAATTTTTAAATATATATATGATAAGGAAGAATATAGATGAATAGAAATATTTTCTCGCCATCAAGTTTTAGGGACTTTGGAGCTACAGGTTGCCTACCAATCCCAGACCTGAATAGAGACAGATTTAGCCCCTCCTTTTACACCATTGCTTATGTGTCTTCCTTTGGTCTTCTCTGGATTAACCAAAACCTACTTGCACTTTATTTCATGTCTTCCAGACTTTTGGTCAGCTCTCTAGTCATCTTCTAGACTAATTGCAGTTGGTCGGTATTGTTCTGGAAGTGCAGGGCCTGTGTCACCACAAGTTTGTGTAATAGCAATTTTATTTCATACCTACCCCTTCCAAACTAACCTAGGCCAGTCCCATCTTCTAATGTGGCCTTGCTTATTCTTACTTAGGTGCAAAACTTTTAACCTGTTTTCAAATTGCATAGCATTTGTTTCAGATCACCTGTCAGGTGCATTCAAAATTCTGGGCTTGCTTTCCTCCCATTTTCAGTTCCTCTCAGACTAAGTTTCTATGCAAGTGTAAGACACGGGGTTTCTATTCCATCATCCATCACATTTCATGAATATATGAAATAATACCAGATCTAAGTCAGATTTTCTGACCAAATTGTCTTTATAACCTTGGATTGATAACTACAGTTTTCCAACCAACTGTGCTCCCTCTTCATAATCCCATTCAGCCTCTTTCTCTACTTTGCATGTTAGAATATCATGTGTGACAGCAGCAAGAGCCTCATTAAAGACCTGTAACATGGATATGGATCCTGCCTGGTTCACACGGCTTCTTATTCTGTCACAGTAAGAATTAGATTTTTTCAAGATAATTTATTCTTCGTTCTTTGGTGTTGATGATCTTATTTGATATTACTGCTATGCTGATCTCTTAGCTAATCACTAATTATCGACAGTTTACCAACAGCATATGAGAATATGGGGTTTTTTCTGTTTTTATTTTTTTTTTTTAAAAGGTCTGTGGCCTTTTAAATTTTCTGGCAGCTCACCCACAGAGGTGATTCAGAGGGGATTACTAATGGTCTCAACATTGTTTGAGCTAGTTACTTGAGTTTCAACAAGCAGTGGATACTATTGCCATGCTTAGTAACTGACCAGTTTTCAAAATGGAGATTGAGAAGTTTGTCATTAAGCCAGTGTGGCAACATAACTCAACTTCCTCCATTTACTTTACTTTGAGAGTATTTATCTCTATGACTCTAATATTTTTCTTTTGGATGCTGCCAGCAGTCTCAGCACCCTTTTTTCCTTGCCGTGTAGATTTGCACTGCTGGCAGGATACATGAGTAGTCACATATTTTCTCTTCATGAGAGCTACAGGCATTATTTCTGGTTCTGCACTAATGCATGCAAGTCAGTGTGGTGTCTCTTACTAAAGCATGTCATGAAGACAGAAGCAGAATTGGATTTTGTGAGTTTATATGTTCTAAATTCGGAAGGAGTTGTATAGTCTTCTTCCAGAGGTAATAAATTTTTGACTGTAAGCCAAACCTCAAGTTCAAATGAGTTAACAGAGTACTCTTACACAGTAAGTTTAGAGTATAGTAAACCCTTTTATGTGAGTAAATGGAAAATAGGAGGGGGCTATCCTGTCACTGTGTGAGCTTCTCCAGCCTCTAGCAGATATTGCAGACTCCCCTAAAAAGCTTTTTACTTTGGATTATAATGGTGTGGATGCTCACAGTTGTTTGCAACGCCCAAGCTTTCCCAGCTCTACAGCTCTTCATAACAAAAGTCTGTGTCCTCAAAGGGAGTTGAGAGTCGAAATCAGATCTTTCAGCACAATTCTTTCAGTTCATAAATCAGAGACTCACTGTCTGACACCTGATTAAGGAAAGTCAGCAAAGGAACAAGACTTGTCACTGGCTCACAGAAGAATCTGTAATGCCTAAATGATTTCTTGAATGTAAATGCACCACAGCGATCACAAAATGGTTGCTAATCATTTTACTGCAAACACTGACACGTGGGGTTATACATATTTCAGGAAGGTGTACGTGAGTGGGTTTTTGTTCCGTGGCAGGTTTGACTGCACAGACGTAGCAGGAAATGAAAAGAACTTGATTTAGCTCAGCAAAATGAAGGTGGAGAGGGGATACGATTGCTGTGTGTTTGTGTGTTGCAGGTAACCACTGTCAGGAGAAAGTGCTACTTAATTTTAAAATACAATTCTGGTTCCTAAGCAAAAACAAATAGATACAATTTTTCCATTATTAAATTTAGGCTGAAAATTAGGTGAATGTTTCTAACCGCTAGAACAATCAAACTCTGGATTAGTCTTTCAGTGAGATTAGTGAGAGAAAATAAAATTCCAGCAAGACAGCAATTTCCTTTAAGGAGGAGCCTGATATTTTAATGGGAATTGGTATCTGTGCTTGTAAGGAACTTGAATCCATCATCCTTTTTTGGTCTATGTTCCTACTAAATTATATACCTTAAAGGAGGCCTTAATCTCACCTAATCAGCTAGGATTCTTTTTTTAAACAATGAAAAAATTGAGGTGTTCCACATGAAAATTTATGCTTATCCTACAATAAAATTAAAGGTAGACAGGAGAATTGTCTCTCCTTTGTCTACAGAGTAGATCAAGATGACTAATTTATGCTACTGTTCCTGTAGTGGAAGTAAGGTGAGTGGAATACCAGCCTATGTAATTCACAAAATCATCCTTATTATGCTTAAAGTGGAAAATATGATAGAGACTCTGTGACTGCTGCTGCTCTCTTGCATTTAATGTCTTATTTTGTAGAACTCCTTCCTGTAATATGGTATCCAAAATGATGATGGTATTCCAAGCTTGGCCATGCTGGCATTTAATTAATAGGTATCAATAAGTACGATCACTTAGACCACATTTCCCCCAAAGTGCAATAATAATCTGTTGTAACCAACAGTTATTCAGTAGTCTGGGAAGGTTGAGGTTTCAAGTGGCTTTAAGACTTATGTGGCCAGAATCTGTGACAATATGTGCTAAAGTGGGCATCTTTCTGATAAAAAATGTACTGAAAAGACCTTAGTAATGGTGAAATAAATGTCAGAACATCAGAACATAACAGGACTGAACATACTCTTCTGGATCATCAAATTCCTTTCCCTGCTCTTTGAAGCAATCAAGTATCTTATACTCTTCTTAACAAACTCCTGAATTAATACTTACTCTGAGTATCTAATTAAGCAGAAATAATAAAGTAGAACGATTTGCTTTGTTACAATTAAACATATTTATAGTCTTGTGCTGCAAGAACCAGTTTTAATTACAGACCCTTAACTTTAATTAACTGTAATTGCAAATGGGCAAACCAGGAAATGTATTTCATACATATAAAATATATTGATGCAGGGAAAATAGATAACACTGAGATTTTAGAGCTCTGCATCAGACATGTGCTACAGTCCAGCAAAAAAATGCAGAAATCTTCTATTTCATTCTGCAATAAGTTCTACTCCAGAAGATGAACTGGTGTCCAAGGGATGTATGTACTTAATCTTCCATTTAAGCAATGATTTTTCTTCTAAATGCAGGCAAGGAAAGAAGAAACACTACTGAACAAGCAAGCTAATTCTAAGTATTATTCCCTAGCAATGATTACTCTTTGTTTTCATAAATCATAGAGAGTGTATTGCTGGAATAGAAATATAATCAGTTTCTATTTAAAAAAATTAAAGATAAAGTATTTAATGGACTGTGGTTTTTGGCTGGTTAACTGAAGTTGTTAACATCTCAGGAAAAAATATTGACCATGATCCTGTTGAAGGTTTGTTTCCCTGCATACAGATCAAATGGCAGCAACATAATTTTATACTGGATTGGTTTTGCAGGGGGCATAAAGATATGTACTTCAAATCAATTATATTGTTATTGTGTCCTGATTTCGGCTGGGATAGAGTTAATTTTCTTCCTGGTAGCTGGTATAGTGCTGTGTTTTGGATTTAGGATGAGAAGGGTGCGTGAGAACCTGCCAGGGGACACAGCCAGGGCACCTGATCCCAAGTGACCAAAGGGATATTCCATACCATTTGATGTTGGTCAGAATCAAGTAAATGTTTTTTTCCTCAAACTTTTATGTTTATTACGCTGAGCCTCTTTTTTTTTTTTCCAGGAAGCTCTGAAACTCAAGAGACACACAGCCCAATTAAAACCCTTGTCTGTAGGACTAACTGAATTGGGGTATTGAAGTCCTTTATTTTTTGACAACTAACTTTGTTGTGGAAGTTAGGGAACTTGTCTCCCTATGCTGTTGCTATGGTCATCTCCTAAGAGTTATATACTGCATAAATCTTAAAGCCCAGCAGGTTTTAAAATTTCCCCTTACATTCTTTTCTTTCTCATCCCCTCCCCCCCCATCTTGTGTTTAACTTTTTCTTTCCTGTCTCCCATTTCATTTTCACCTTACCAATACACTCTTGTATTCCATGTTTGAAGAAAATTTTAGAACCATGTTACAGTCCTTTGAGGTACAACTTTCAAAACTGGGGGGTCTGGTGTCTGCTTTCGCTGCTGTGATCTCTCCTTGCTACTATTTCATCCCTGTTCCAATTTAGCACACAAGTTTCCGGTAAAACACTTGTGGATATATCAAAAGACTGGCTTCTATTTACTGAATTTCAGGTTTTGGCACCAATATTGTCACCAGTGCCAGTAACGTTTTCATTCTTTCAGTTTTCATGTTTTCCATGAAACCTCTCCAAAGGCTGTCTTTTCAACGAATAAAAATATTTTTTTTATTTTAAATTGTCTGCAAATATGCATGGAAAAATTTTAACCAGCCATATCACATATTCACCTATAAGACATTAGCATATATCCGTGTTCTCTCGTATGCTTTGAACCCACAGTAACTGAGAAAGGCTTTGCAGAGACCTTGAGGAGCAGAAGAGGATGGGATCTAGCTTTATTCCATACCATGAAATGATTGATGTAGTCCAAACTAAGGCTGTAAAGTTGCCATTGTAGCATGGTATTAGTACTGCCTGAGTATTGAACATGTTACAGTTGGCAGTTTTGATATATTCCACATTCCACACCTGTGATTATCTTGCAAAAAAATTTTCCTTTTAGATTTAAGACTTTGGCAATTTGAAGCATTTCCAATGCTGCAGAGGACTGTATCTCTGGAACTGAGGAGGCAAGAGGCAAAAAGGAAATTCATACTAAAGTTAAATATAAATAATCTAGAAGGAATAATATCTTGTAATGTTACTTTTTGTGAAGATGGTTTGAGTCACAAAGGACTGATTTTTTTATTGTGGATTAAATACTTAAATTTATATTCATTAGTAAGTATTTAATGAATAAGATGATGCTCATGGTTATTATTTTGTGGGAAGTGCTGAAAATAGTGAAGTGTATTTGAGCATATGTATGTAAAGAATCATTAATCTACTATTCAAAAAGAAAAAAGATGAAGTTGTAGTGGATATTATGTAGTTTAGCGGAGTAATTCTAGGAGACAAATTATTTGAACTGAATTTCTATTGAGGATTGGGATCTTGGTTGACTGAAATAATAGTGTCATGAATTAGATTTTCTTGTTAAAGAGAATGTAGCATAATTTGTAGCATTCCTCAGCAAACTTAGCATTGATATGGTTCACTTTATGTTTTAACAATTAAATAATTATTAATTAAGTAATCAATAATTAATATACGAGGTGAGGAGTGACTGAGGTTTGCAGTAGTAGAAGTGGAAGAATGGACAACATTTCAGAGCTATCACGAGGCGAGAGTTGGCAGGATTTGTTGGCAAGCTACTGAGTGGAGGAATAAATAGGATATCAAGGTTATGAACTGTAATAATGAAAAGGATGCTGGAGATGGGGAGTAACAGATGTCATACAATGCAGTCAATGTGTTTTTATCTTGTACAGATTCAATTTTTGACTGAGCATTCAATTATAGATGTCAGAAAACCATCAGCAGGGTGAAGAGGAGAAATCAGATCCAAAATGTAATTTAGATAGTTGCTGCAGTAGCGATGGGGGTAAGAAAACCAAAGTCAGCCTGCCTGCTTTTCTGAGGCAGAAGGGAATTTAGAGAATTTCCATGCTTGTGTGCCCTGCTGTCCCATCCAATGCCTCGTCCCTCATCCCGCAACTGCTGACTCCTTTCACACCATGACTTGTCTTCACTCTGAGCTGTGACTTACCACCAACATAGACCAAATCATCCTGAGGGGATGGTGGCTTTCAGAGGGGCCACCTGAGGGCACCCTGGGGGCTCATGTGGTGTCACTCCTACCAACTGAGCAGATGTGAGCTATCCTCGCTGCCTTGTGCTGGTGATACTGGCTGTCTCTGGACTGAGGCTGTCATCGCATGTCATCGCTAGTCTCCGGGTCATCTTTATACTTAAAATATATATTTAAACAATGAACTTGAGATCTGATGTTCTTTTTTCCTTTTGATACCCAGTTGTTCCAATGAAGTCTTTCAAAAGATCTGCTAGGTCTAGGAAAGGTGTCAGAAAGTAGTACGTCCAGAGAAAACATAGTTTTGCTCTGGCAGCAGTTCTCAAACTTAGTGGAATGTTTCCCATTGAAAATATTCTTGTAACCAGAAACCGAGATTTTAGTATGTAAAAAGGTTATAATGATTTCTTCTTTTCTAAAGTAAAATAGGAAGCGTTGTTTTCATGAATCATAGAATCATAGAATATCAGATTGGAAGGGTCCTCGAGGATCATCGGGTCCAACCTTTCTTGGCAAAAGCACAGTCTAGGCAAGATGGACTGGCATCTTGTCCAGCTGAATCTTAAAAATATCCAATGATCAGGAATCCACCACTTTCCTGGGGAGATTATTTCAATGGCTGATTGTTCTCATTGTGAAAATTTTTCTTTGTGTCCAATCGGAATCTCCCCTGGAATAACTTTTACCCATTGTTCCCCTTGTCTTTTCCTTGCCTCAGTCTTCTTTGTAGCCACCCTTTCAATACTGGAACACGGTGATAAGGTCTCCCCTAAGCCTTCTTTTCTCAAGGCTAATTCTGTCAGCTTTTCCAGATGTGGCAGGTTTCCCAGTCCTTTGATCACCTTTGTGGCCCTTCTCTGGACCCTCTCCAGCCTGTCCACATCTTTTTTATATAGTGGGGACCAAAACTGAATCAAGCTGTGGCCTGACAAGCTCTGAGTAGAATGGGATAACGACTTCTTTACCTCTGCTGGTGATGCCCTTGTTGATGCAGCCAGCATCCTGTTGGCTTTCTTTGCCACAGTAGCACACTGTTCACTCATGTTGAGCTGGTCCATCAGGACCCCCAGGTCCCTTTCCACAGAGCTTCTTCCCAGCCAGGTAGGTCCCAGCCTGTGCTGCACTCCTGGACTGTTTTCCCAAATGCAAAACCTTATAGTTGTCCTTGTTGAACTTGATAAGTTTCTTGTTAGCCCACTCTTCCAGCCTATCCAGGTCTTCCTAACGGGTGGCTCTCCCTTCCAAAGTGTCCACTTCCCCACTCAGTTTGGTGTCATCGGCGAACTTCGTCAGGGTAGACTCGATCTTGCCAGCCGGATCATTTATAATGGTATTAAGCAGTGCTGGCCCAGTATTGATGGTTGGGGGATCCCACTTGTGACAGGTTGCCAGTTTCAAAAGGAGCTATTGACCACCACCCTCTGGGTCTGACCTGTCAGCCAGTTCCCCACCCACCACACAGACCGCTTGTCTAGACTGTAACCCATCAGTTTCTCTGGTAGGAGGCTGTGGGAAACCATGTCAAAAGCCTTGGAGAAATCCTGGTGGACAACGTCCTGCCCCTCATCAACAGAGCAGGTTACTTTGTCATGGAAGGCAATTGGGTTTGTCAAGTGACCATTTTGTGAAGTGACAATATATATCAGAGGGATGTGTGGGATACCAAATGATGAAAAGGGCTTGAGAAAAAGAGAGGGGTTTCTGTGTAAACCTGAGAAAGAACCTTACCTGTAAAACTGTTATTCTACCTATTTAACAATCCAGCTTCAGTAAAAATTTTGTAAAAGCTGTGGAAGACAAAATAGGGGAAAAAAAGCATATTCTGAAATGTTGATTGGCTAAAGCTTTGTCTTTGTGTTGAAATAAAAGGTAGCTGGCTGCTGATTCCAGGGCTGTGTAGTGACAGTGGTTACAAAGTGCGTCAGAGTCAGGCTTTCTGGTCTCCCTGTTGCATTAAAAATATGCAGAATATTAAAATATTTTTATTAATTATTGTTTAAAATGGATATTCCATTGTATAAACAGAACTAATAATTTCTCTATTTCCACACAGCCGAGGCAACGAGAACAGACTAGCGCTGCGGCGACAGACCATCCTCCGGGAGAAGGGCAGGAGACAGGCCAGTCGAGGGCCAGCCTATATGTTTAATGACCACTCAACAAGTCTTTCTCTTGAGGAGGAGCGCTTTTTGGATGCAGCAGAATATGGAAATATTCCAGTGATTCGCAAAATGCTGGAAGAATGTCCCTCCCTCAATGTGAACTGTGTGGACTATATGGGGCAGAACGCTTTGCAGCTGGCGGTTGCCAACGAGCACCTGGAGATCACAGAACTTCTGCTGAAGAAGGAGAACCTGTCTCGGGTTGGGGATGCCTTGCTTTTGGCTATTAGCAAAGGTTACGTTCGGATAGTGGAAGCCATCCTAAGCCATCCTGCGTTTGCTGAAGGCAAGAGGCTTGCATTGAGTCCCAGCCAGTCGGAGCTCCAGCACGATGACTTCTATGCATACGATGAAGATGGCACACGGTTTTCCCACGACGTTACACCGATCATTTTGGCCGCTCATTGCCATGAGTATGAGATTGTCCACACTCTGCTGAGAAAAGGAGCTCGGATCGATAGACCACATGACTATTTCTGCAAGTGCAGTGAATGCAATCAGAAACAAAAGCATGACTCTTTCAGCCATTCTAGGTCTAGAATCAATGCCTACAAAGGTCTGGCCAGCCCTGCTTATCTGTCTTTGTCCAGTGAAGACCCTGTAATGACTGCCTTAGAGCTCAGCAATGAGTTGGCCGTGCTTGCCAACATTGAAAAAGAGTTTAAGGTGAGTAGAGGGATACTGATTCTGACAGACACAGAATTGTAAAGTTCATTCAAAGGTTTTTCTCCCATTTCTTGAACAGTAATAGATCAGCATCATCTTCACAAGTCAGCAGAATAACATGGGAAAATGTTTAATTGTTTAATGAATGGGAGATTTAAATCGTTGGGGATGGCTTAGTCCTCTGTGCTTAATGTAATTCATGCTGCCTGTGTAGAAGATGCCAGTGAACAAAGTTTCTGCTCCCTGTCAGGCAGGATAGTAAGGAAGTCCCTTCAAACCCATGAGCGAAGCTGACTTTGAACAGGGGAAAGAGGAGACTGTAGTGGGATAATTTGGTCACTTACATCAGCCAAATTGCTCGGTTCTACTAAACCTTCATACATTCTCATTATTTTTTCATAGTTGGACTGAAAGCTTTCTCATTTCTCATAATGTTTTACAATTATTTACTAAAAGAACTCTAAATAGTGTCCTTCTTGTCCTTTTTTAATGTGTTGCTTTTCTCTGGTGTTTCTACTAACCTCTTCCTCTTTTTCACTTATTCGTATCTACTTATATGTGAACTCTGTGAAATTAAAGACTTTTTCTGTGTATATAGAATTTTTAATGTTACCAAAATGCATTATTTTGGAAAAAATAAAATAAAATACTTGACACCCAAGGATTCAAGGACCCTTAGATGATACTCCTGGGACAGAGTAAGATGTCTAGGCTTCACTAGCAGGAGATCAGACCCCCTTGAAAGAAGTAGGAGAATCATTTCCAACATTATGTTAGGAAGAGTTTGAAGTTGCCATGATCAATATTTAATGTTAATCTTCTGAGCAGTGGCACAGTTCTCAAGGCCGTGAACCCACCTCTGCTCAACCAACCTGAGCTGAGCTG
This sequence comes from Calidris pugnax, assembly GCF_001431845.1. Classification (NCBI taxonomy): domain Eukaryota; kingdom Metazoa; phylum Chordata; class Aves; order Charadriiformes; family Scolopacidae; genus Calidris; species Calidris pugnax. Next base: position 31,518,983 of record NW_015094510.1, read on the forward strand.
CTGCAGTTCTGAATTAATTACTCCTGGCTCGTTCTCATAGGTGTACCTTTGTGGTACCAATCTGTTGTAAGAAGCTGATATATTTCTTGGAGTGGGAACATGCAAGGGGTTCTTAAAAACAGCAGCTAAACAGCTGGAATAGGAGCAGAGGAGTATTTTTATTTTATGTCAATAAGACCAAATTCTGGGAAAGGCATTTCAGCTTAATGCAGAGGATGAAAGTCTGCCTCATGTAGTCCCTGGCAGAAATCCTTAGGACCTCAGTGGTCTGAGATTTAACTCAGTGCTTTCATGTACAGTTCAGAGAAGAGTATTTAAACCACATACTCTTGTTTCTTTCTCTTTAGCAGCTGCTGAAGATGTGAACAAAAGGACTTGATTAACTTAAAGGGGAGTAAATTTAGAACAGAACAGAAGAACATTTTTCATACACCATAAATGCAGCCTGTTAAGTTCACAGCTATGTTGAGATAAATAGCATGTCTGATTTGCAGGGACTGTATAGCTCCGTTTACCACAGTTTGGAGTGACACAAGCTAAGATTATTATAAAGATAAATAAAATCATCATCTGGAACTGTCAGCAAGAAGTGTCCTTCAAATCTATGCTGCAGTACACAACTGGCAAGATGAACTGGGAGCACAGTATTTGTCCCTGGTACCACCAGGACAGGGAATGGAGCATGTGGGTGAGAAAAGGTGGGTTAGTTCAGAATCCATGCTTCTGCAGCCTGCCCTGAAGTGCCATGAGGAGGTCCGTCCTTGGCATGACCTGGCTCATCCCTGAGTGACTTGTGTTTGTTCAGTTCCTCTTTTGCTGCTGTTGCCGTCTCTAAAACTAGAGCTCTACTGCCAGGGTAGTGTTCTATAAAGGACTGTAAGAGAGATTTTCAGGTATTGTCCCTCAGCCTTGTCCAGGAGGCTGGAGAAGAGGCAGAGCAGCTCCGTATCCCTGTTAGTCAGCCAAGCTCTGCTTGGACATACGTAACTCTTTAGGGTAGGGTGAAGGTGAATGGGAACAATGAGGAGCAGGAGCATAAGGCAACATGGAAATTTAAGTCTCCCTTAATTTAAGGTTTCACCAAGAGCAGACGGCTGGCAACAGAAGGTCTTTTGGGAACATTTTTGTAAGTACTAAAATCATGGGGTGGTTATGGATAAATATTAATGACAAGGAACTAGTACATTTATATGTGCATTGACAAGAGTTAACACTCACACTATTGGTAAGTGATAACATTTACAGTATCTAGACAGGCTCGGGGCTTGACAGAGATACACGGAGCTTGGGTTCAGTGCAGGCTGTACAGAGGTTGTGCGTGCAAGCTGCAGGAAATGGATGCTGTTGTCTTTACTGAGTGTGGGCTTGTTTCTGCTCCTGCAAGCTCATAGCCTTGCTTGCAGCAATTTATCTAAAAATTGTTGCCCTTACTTTATTTCAGGAGTCTGCTACAATTATCTGGATAGCGTAGTCACTGAGTAAAAATGTGGTTTTCATTAAAGTGTCTTACATATGTTAGCGTAATCAAAACAATTCTATTTTTTGTGCATCAATTACCTGGATGTGGCAAGTCTTTAGCTCCACCTAGGGTTTGCCTGAGCCTTTTAAAGCATTTTAAACCTTACCCGAATGAAAATTGAACTTTCTGGTAATACGCTGCTTTGAAAGTCACCTATTTTATAGTGCTGATGAGATATTATTGCAGAAGAGCTTCCTAGTGGGTGCCTACAGCAACAGTGATTCCCAGGTCTTCCTCAGAAGCAATAGAAAGGGTTGGTGCTGAACTATGATGGTGGTTGCTTCGTGACTGTCTTCTAAATTACTTCTTTCTCCTGACTTACACTATCATTAAGGTTACAGATAACACTGACCATGAAACTGTAATTCATGCAAAATAGGAACTACCATAATCAGTAGAAACTGCTATTCTCTGGAATAAACTACTTTATTTGCTTCAGACCTCTGTAGTGATGTTATCTAGCACTACATGCCTGTTGCATTTGGTTGCATGTATTGTTTTTACAAGTGCTTTGGAGGATAATTCTTTATTAGGAGTAAAACCAGATGGAAGTAGAAGATGACTGCTGAAGGAAGACTAACTGGACAGATGTGTCAATCACAGTGTGGGAGTATTTCTGTACCAAGCAAACAGCTAATTCAGGCTTCCAGAGTAATTCTGAGATCTTCGGGATTTCCTGAATGCCATTTAATTTAGCTTTTTAAGGTATGGCTAAATATGCATCTTTACAAGGTTTAATACTATATAGAATATTTTTATTTTGGGGGATTTTGCTCATATTTTCTGTCATCTAAATCCTTTGCCCACCCTAGAGCAAATATCTCTACTCTGTTGATAAGGATGCAGATCATATCTGACAGATGTTGTCCTGCAGAGATGTGGCCTGGAGTTTTGAGAGGGACAGCTGTGGCCCAATGCTGTTCAAAATGGCTAAGATTTGCATTTAGTACAAAGTCCTCTGCAGCAATAATGACAACAAACTGTTTTATTGATTAATGTGATGGAGTGGAAAAATGTATGTTTAAAATAAATGTAGATATGTTACTGTTTGTTGTAAATTAATACTCTGAATAAGGTCATCTGAGTTCGCTTTTCTGATGAAAAGCAAAATCCAGTTTATCATCTCAAAGTCTGATTTTCTGTTCATTGTCATTTCTACAACTCCATTACAGAAATCAGGTTCCAGTCCTCGTCATGGGTATTGTTAACTCTCTCAGAGAAAATTTAACATCACTTTTTAGAGAAGAACTGAGGCACTGAAGGAGTAGGGACCACCTTTGTAAGGGGAATAATGTGTCCATCTACCTTCTAAGATGCCTAAATCCAACATGTAGGTCTCACTTACATTCAAAAGGCACTTTGAAATCATAAATCCTTATATAGGATATCTGTGTTTTGGTCTTGGCCTCTACAGTTCACTAAGCAGGGTCAGGACGTGGTGTGGAACACTGCTCCATCTCATCAGTGGGCCTCAGTGTCATCCTGCACCCTGAGAGCATTTTCATCCTGGGGACAGTCTGGGGGACAGCAGGAGCCTGTGACTGGTCACAGGAGGCCATGTAGAGAATGCCCCTTTTTTCTGGGAGAAACGGCTGTGGTGATGTTCTTCTGCGCTCCTGGCCATGCTCTCCTGCTTTCATGGTCAGACGTAAGGCAAATCATGGTCAGCTGAGGCTTTCAGAGTGACCGTGACCTGCCTGCTCCCTTACCTGGGGCAGCAAGACAGTCTGCAACTTCTCCTGCCATGAGAGGCTGGAGGCTGGTGCCCCCTGTCAGCAGCAGTGGCTGTCACCCCCACCTCTCCTGTCATTCTTCTGCCACCAGCATCTTGTTACCCTGGTTCCTCGTCCCCTGCAGCACTCACTCCACATCATCACATTCCTTTTGCTAGGTGGGAGCAGCAAGAGCTTCCCCGTCATCCTTGGTATGGCAACATTTGGTTTTTCCTAAGCTGGTGAGAACCAGTGTTGTCACGTGTAAAATAAAACACATACATGCTTTATTGCAGAATTAAGGGCTGATTTTTTTTTAGAGCCTCCAACTGCAGTTTAATGGCTAACTACCTGCTCAAGTCTCCCAGGACTGTTTTTTTAATTTATTAAGTTTACAATTTGCAGAAAAGGAGAACTTGCGGATTTATCCATATGCCTGTGGCCATCTTCAAAAATAAGATTAACCAACCAAATTCCCATGTTCCTTTGGCGCACAGTAATGGTAGGAGACATGTGAGACTCTGGGTGGATTCTGTGCGTGTGTGACACAGAGACACTGAGATGGCAAGAAAAGCATATTAATCATTTTTGGTGCCACCACACGTTTAAGTGGAGCAAGGAGACAGGGGGCAGAAGGCAGCCCATGCAGTAGTCTCTGCAAGGGAACACACCTGATTTCTTAGAAACAAAGTTCCTCAGCTAGAACTGCCTTCGCCGCCTTCAGACCCTGACAAATATTCCTGTGCTATTTCAGACGTCATCATCCCATCTGACCTCCTTAACCTTCCCTAAGGGGATGAAGTTTTCCTGAGGGAATAGGTCTCAAGCCAGCAAACCGTGATCCGGAGCAGGGAGGTGCGTTGCCTTCCGCTGACTGTGCTGTGTTGCAGCCCCTGTGCTGGGTGGGAGGCGGTGATGCTGGCACCGCGTGGTTCCCCCGTAGCTCGTTTGCTGTAACCTGCCCGTCGAGGAGATTTCAGCTCAGCTTCCACCACTGAGCACAGCTGCAGCCTGTTTCACAGCAGGGGAAGCTGTTTTACTGCATTTGCAAATGAGAAAATAAACTGATGGAGTTTACGGGTGAATTTACTGGGTGCATGTATACACTGTGATACTGTGTACAAACCTAATTTCAAAAGGAAATTGGCACATGAAGGACAGGGAGGTGATTCAGGATTACTGGGTGCATGTATACACTGTGATACTGTGTACAAACCTAATTTCAAAAGGAAATTGGCACATGAAGGACAGGGAGGTGATTCAGGACAGCCAACATGGCTTTACTAGGGGCAGGTCCTGCCTGACGAACCTAGTGGCCTTCTGTGGTAAAGTGACTAGGTCAGTAGATAAGGGACGACCTATGGATGTGATCTATCTGGACTTCTGCAAGGCCTTTGACACGGTCCCCCACAACATCCTGCTCGCCAAATTGGAGGGGTACGGATTTGATGTGTAGACTGTTCAGTGGATAAGGAACTGGCTGGATGGTCGCATCCAGAGGGTGGTACTCAATGGCTCAAAGTCCAGATGGAGAGCAATGACAAGCGGTGTCCCTCAAGGGTCCGTGCTGGGACCGATACTGTTTAACATTTTTATCAATGATATAGACAGAGGGATTAAAGGCACCGTCAGCAAGTTTGCAGACGACACCAAGCTGTGTGGTGTTGTCGATACACCAAAGGGATGGGATGTCATCCAGAAGGACCTGGACAGGCTGGAGAGGTGGGCCCAGGGGAACCTTATGAGGTTCAACAAGAACAAGTGCAAGGTTCTGCACCTGGGCCGGGATGGAGCACCTCTGCTACGAGGACAGGCTGAGGGAGCTGGGGTTGTTCAGCCTGGAGAAGAGGAGGCTCCGGGGAGACCTAATAGCAGCCTTCCAGTACCTGAAGGGAGCCTACAGGAAGGCTGGGGAGAGCCTGTTTAGAAAGGCCTGCAGTGACAGGACGAGGGACAATGGCTTTCAGCTGGAGGGGAGCAGATTTAGACTGGAGATTAGGAGAAAATTCTTCACTGTGAGGGTGATGGAGCACTGGAACAGGTTGCCCAGGAAGGTGGTTGAGGCCCCTTCCCTGGAGATATTCAAGGTGAGGCTCGACGAGGCCCTGGGCAACCTGGTCTAGTTGGGGGTGTCCCTGCTGACTGCGGGGAGGTCAGACTAGATGACCTTTGGAGGTCCCTTCCGGCCTGGACAATTCTATGATTCTATAAGGAATAATTCTGCAAAGTGTTGATAGGGGTATCTGGCTATTTTTGGAACTCCTCATTCAGTATTCATTTTGGTAAACAGGACTGCACTCCAAAAAAAAATCATATTCTTCATGAGAATAAATCGTCAGATATGATTTTTGTTTTGAAACTACCCAAAGGCACCGGACTGCACCGTGAGAATGGTGTCCTCGCACACTGCTTTGAAAATCATGTCTCAGTCACCAGAGCTGGAAAGTACTGAAGAAGAGTATGTTGAGTGTGCATGCATATATGTATCTCCATCAGAAAATATGCACATACCAATATATTACAAATACATTGCAATATTTTGTAGTAGTTATTTATGAAGGCCAAATTATTTTGTCCTGATTTTTTTGAAAAAATATTCCTTTTTTCACTTGATGTTTAAGTGTCAGATATCAGTTTGGAACAGTTGATGGTACGTAATTGTACAAGGGTGTGTAGGCTGACTCTATATTTTTGCTTTGTCTGTGGATCTCAAATATCTACTTTTTCTTTAATTCTGAAGAGGAAGTTTATGTATTGAAATGATTGAATGCTGAATCTTATCTTAGCTGCTGCTACAAAACTGAAAGCCAAACAGAAGGTGATATATTACTCTCAAAATGTCTTTCTGTAATGCCACTAAGTCAGGATTTTGGCTAATCTCTACTGTTATTCTTCTGAAGAGAGGGAAAATAAATAATACAATCATTAAATATGCAACATGTCATGAAATGGATAGTTTTAGCATTTTGCTTCTGTTGTCTTTGTAGAGAAATGACATTAAAGTTCCTTTCTCTTTAATGACAGATCTGAGCTATCTTGCTTACATTACATTATTAAAAGAATAAATCATTGGCAGTTTTATGTAGACATACAGTAGTGTCTATAACTATTAGTCTGTGAATGTTTGCATGCATCTAAGTAAAGTTAATGTAAAACTTGGATGCCACCCTTTAATATATCCAAGTAATAAACTGGTATTGTGGCGGTGAGGGTAATAAAGCACAAACATGCATGAAGTACACCCTCGGCAAATAAATTAGGGTATCTTGTGTACTCAAAATAAAGGTTTCTCTTCTAGGATGTGCGTTAGATGGCAGTTAGCATGAAGGAAGCAATTAAAAAGAAGGAACTAAACAAAGACTTAGAGTGGGAGAAGGGGGAATGCTGTAAAGAAGAGACCAGAAGAGGGGGGAAATGTGTTACTGTAATAAAAGCAATTGTAGCACATTATATTGAACACAAAATAGAGACTACATGAGCAGTCCTCTGTGGTTTGGGGTGGTTGGGTTGTTGGTATTTTTTCTTCTGTTTATGAAAAAATCTACAGTAATTTCATCTTTTTAAGACATTAAAATTAGCAGAGATCACAAAAATATCGGAAGTTGTTGACACATGTATGAGTAAATCTCTTGTAAGATTTAGGCCAGGGGCAATGTATCTGTACACATTTTTCAGCTTTAGCTATACATCTATATCTATATCCATCTAACTCCCTATGTGTCTAGCAATATTCGACTTCTGTGACCCAATCACAGCTGCAAGTAAGGAGTGGTTAATGAACTGTGGATTGCAATGATCAAAATCTCTTTTTCTGTTTTGACTTATGCCTTTTGGAAAACAGTGACTGAGAAGAACATTTGGTAGTTAAAGCAATAAGCAACTCACCTGCAGCTCTAGAGCAACATTTTGGCTCACACGGCAAAGGCTTGGGATGAAGTTAGGGATGTGGTATCATGATGCTATCTGTAGCACTGCTGACCCTGTTGCTGGAAAGCAGCAATCAAATCTTGTGTTTGCAAGCTAAACGTGATGTTGGAAAATGAGAAAGATAAGGTTTACAAGAATAATTTCAGACCCAATATTTATGTTATTCTCAAGAAGGGTGGGAGGTTGTTTAGACATGTTGTCTGTAGGATACTCATCTTGTCCAATTGAGATCTCTACAGTGTAACTTTCTACATCTGAACTAGTTATCTATAATTCTGTGACACTCAGTGAATAGAAAAATTTTTACTGTGCGGTTCATCTCAACTTAAAACAGTCATTAAAATATGTCATACAAGTTTTCTGAAAGTGGTATTTTACTTTCAATTGGTTCTAAAGGAAGCCTAGAGAAGTAGTTCAGGTGTAAGAATTGATTATGCAGACATCCAAGGTAACCAAGGTGAGACAAATCCTACTCTTTGGACATTCAGGGGAAGTAGATGTCTCATAACAAAGTGCTGTTAATCTACCATAAAAAAAATGTAACAAGATGCAAACAAACTATTGATGCTCAAGGATGTGTAACGGGATGTAGAACTATTTCTCTTGTGTTACATCTTAGCAGTGAGTTATAGTTTTTCTTCTTTTTCTTTTCTAGAATGATTACAAGAAGTTGTCTATGCAATGCAAGGATTTTGTAGTGGGACTCCTGGATTTGTGCAGAAACACAGAAGAAGTGGAAGCTATTTTGAATGGTGATGTAGAGATGAGCCATAATAATGGAGAACGTGGCCGCCCCAGCCTTAGCCGCTTAAAACTCGCCATTAAGTATGAAGTTAAAAAAGTAAGCAATTATGTTGATCAAACAGACGTGGTATTAAATTGTGCTATTATTGAATGTTTATGTTTTCATAGCCTATGGCGCTTAAATGAACATTTGGGCCCTTCTGCACAGTGTATTTCACAAACAAAAAGATCTTTGCCCCACAGAGCTTCTAACATAAACAAGAAGCAGATATTCAGAGTGGATGCTGGTCACACTAAGTATGAGAGCAAATAGCTCTAAAAATTATGTAGCTATATGCAAAATTTGTAGGTATTTACTTGGTTTTAGTTTTAATTTATTAAAAAAAAAAAGATGGAAGAAATTTGCACTAGTTCTGCAGCCTGGAAAAGTAAAAGATTTAATAAAAACCAGAGTATAGCACAGCAGTCCTGTGCACTGCATGATAAAAAATATTGATACACATTTCTGTCAAGCTGTTGTGTCTGACTCAGAAAACTGAGAAAAATTGAGTGAAATTGTGTGTCTCACAGAAAACATGTATTTGTCTGTATAGATGATCAGAGACACAATCGAGAAGTAATAGTACTGTGGTTCTCACTTCTGAAGAACAGCAGACGCCAGGCAGGATGTCACATACAGGAGCTGTCGTCCCTTATTTGGCTTCCTGTCATTTCTACTGCCAGTTTAATACTCTGCTCTGCATCTGAAAAGTGCTCAGTGAAACCAGCTGAGTTAGTAGCTGCACCAAGACCCTTGAATTACCCAGAAAACTTCTCTTGGATAATATAGGTTGTGAAGTTCTAGGTGATGAGAGTGAAGGAATTATTTGTGTGATGAAGTTTGTACAACCGAAGATTAAGAAGATACAGCTCAGGAGAACACTTCAAAAGCAGGAGTGCCAATGACACCAAACTTGGTCTAGACTTAAAAATTTATGGTGCACAAGGTTCCACCTTTTATTAATATCTTTATTTTTTTTATTACTTAATTATTTTTTATTCATATTTATTAATAGCACCTTTGTAGGATGCTTCTTATACTTTCACAGAATCACAGAATCTTCTAGGTTGGAAGGGACCTTAAAGATCATCTTGTCCAACCGTCGAAGTTTTGACAGAAAAGAGGGTTTTATGATAAACTCAGTTTTGCAGAGTTTGTCCAAAAGATTCCAGAACTAAGTTATAAATATTCCTTAGCTGATTCCTGCAAATGTGACAGCTGTATTCTTATGCCAGCTGAAAAAGATGGTACTTTCCATGTTAGCATGTGAAAATATGACATATTCTTTCTTTCATAACTAAAGACTATATAGCATCCTTTGTGGAACAGAAAGTTTTAGATTCTCTGAAGTTGTAACATGAAAATTATAGATGTCAGAAACAACTAGAATTTTCTCAGATGAAGTTTATGTTTAATTACCCTTAGATGGACATTAATAGTTTGTGATGGGACAGAGTGTCAATAAAATAATAGTTTTTTGAATTAAAGGACTTATTGCTGCTGATAACATGCCTTCATGCTGGGAGATTATGCTCATCAGAAAACTTTTTCTTATACCTTTGTTAATGGTCCTTTGAATATAAGCAGAGTTGTTGCTATTCCAACATTCATAATGTGCTTCATATAGATGTTATTTTAATAAAAGATATTCTGATAGCAATATTATTTTTGTGCTGTTTTTCTTTGTTACAGTTTGTAGCACATCCAAACTGCCAGCAACAACTTCTCTCAATCTGGTATGAGAATTTGTCAGGTTTAAGGCAGCAGACCATGGCAGTGAAGTTTCTGGTTGTTCTTGCTGTTGCGGTGGGACTGCCGTTCCTTTCAATGGCTTACTGGATTGCTCCCTGCAGCAAGGTCAGTCTGTGAAATCTTGTAAGGGCCTTTTATTAATTCCTCTATCATCTCTATGTAGATTCCTGTCTGGCAGAGAGGAAATGTGAGTATAAATTACTGACATGCTTAAATCATACTTCAGAAACTTGTTATTTTAAAGCTGAGTCAGACTGGAATGGTTGCAAGATTGCATGTTCTGACAGGTAAGTGTATTGTGTTAAATGCAATGTATATTAAATCGCAATTGTTGAGCAAGAGTTGTCTTGTTGAAATTGTACTTTAGAAACCAGTCAAACTGTTCTTCATTTAGTTTTGCCTTAGCAGGCCTTGCTAATCACTTCCCATTGATTCTGAGCTTGCCTAAATTCGGGCTGTTGGGTTGATTCCAGTCACTTCAAAGGCAATTTCATTTTTGTGATTAAAAATTAATAGATAGAAGTCACTGAAACATGAATGCCAGAAATTAAAACAATTGTCATCAGTTTTCTAGAAGTCAAAGTGAAGTGTATTGGCTCGTAAAGGCAGTGTTAATACTCATTATATTTCATGAAGTTTTTAAAGCAGTCATGCAGCCTCCTCTGCATCCGTTTATAACACACTGTCTGTTTCAGATGATAGGTAGTATGGAAAGCCTTTCCACTGAAGATGAGTTACAATATCTAACCTCTCTGAACTTTGTGTTGAATCTCTGTTTTAACACTATGCATTTTAAATGAACACTGATGGAAAATTTCCCTTGAGGTTATGTTAGAGGGAACAAATGGGATCCTATAAGGATTATTTGACAGGTTAGAGTATAATATCCATGATTTTAGCAGGTGCGCATACAATGATTCCAGGGGAAGAGGAAAGTTGAAAGAGAGGACTGAAGTCTTTGTGTTTGGTTTTTTTTTTCTGGTGTTCTCTTAGAGGAAAAAGGGGGGCCTTTATTGTTTTGTCCTGTTTTTCATTTCATTCATTCTGGACAATAAAAATCAGTTATATCATTTTCACTTTTCTATATAGTGACTAGGATTTTTATGAATACTTTTGTCTTAAAACACGCCTTGAGATTCAACATACTTCAGTAATTGGTTTTCAACTGTAGCAGTGACATATTTATTTGTCATTTTCCTTTTTCAATGATTTATTGGATCTTAAAGTAATTTTGAACCATTGTATGTTCTGAAAAAGCTATTTCACGGTAGCTTTTTAAAGTCAAGGTTCAAGGCACAACATGCTTTAAGGTTTCACTTCCTCTGTCACTGTGTCACTATTTAATCATTTCAATGTGCAATTTATATATTGAATGCTTTTTGTTTCATTACATTCTGCAAATGTAAAACCAAATCCACCTTTTTTACCAGTTGCCATTTCTTACCTTGTGCTTCACTCATACTTCAAATTTGATTCTTCTGTTTTTTTAAGGACAAAATGTTCACTGTTTAATTTCAGGATAGAATGGCTCCAATACAGAAAATTATCTGGATCAACAGAGTCCATTCTGTGTATGAATTGATGGAATTTTATAAATCTCTTCTCCCACAAAGATAAAGTACCCATTCTTTTTCCAGGTTTGGCACAGTGACAGAAGAGAAAGAAAATGCAGAGAGTATTTATGGTGAAAATAACAGCTTATGGTGGAGTTATTCTGACACATTTCTTTACATTCTCATGCTATGGCTCTGAGAAAGGCAAAAATGCCTTTATAACATTTTCAACATCTCAATCCATTACCAGTATAGCTGACCAGTTTCCTCATTAGGAAAAAGTTAATTTGAGCTTGGACCACAGGTACTGAATTGAGAGTTTCAGATCAGAAGAAACTCCACAGAAGTACGTGGACGAAGTCCTGTTGATTTGGCAGGAATTCACTAGAGTCAGATTCTGAAAGGAATTAGTTTGCCTCATTGGAATTTCGAGTAACAAACCACATAGAGGCTCTGCAAAGTTTTGTGAACTGTTTGCTCTGCATTTCTAATTAGTAATTCAGTGTAACCACTGACATAATTAACCCCAAACTTCTAGATTGCTATTTTATTTCATGACATAAGCTCAAAGTGAGCTGACAATGTGCACTCACAGCCCAGAAAGCCAACTGTATCCTGGGCTGCATCAAAAGAAGTGTGGCCAGCAGGTCGAGGGAGGTGATTCTGCCCCTCTTCTCTAGTGAGACCTCACCTGGAGTACTGCATCCAGCTCTGGAGTCCTCAGCACAGGAAAGACATGGACCTGTTGGAGTGAGTTGATAGAATGACCACAAAAATGATCAGTGAGCTGGAGCACCTCTCCTATGAGAACAAGCTGAGAGTTGGGGTGGAGGAGAGAAGGCTCCAGGGAGACCATATTGCCTTTCAGTACCTACAGGGGCCTACAGGAAATATGGGAAGTGATTTTTTATGAGGGAGTGTAGTGATAGGATGAGGGGTAATGGTTTTAAACTGAAAGAGGGGAGATTTAGATTACATATTAGGAAGAAAATCTTTACTGTGAGGGAGGTGAGAAACTGGAACAGGTTGCCTGGAAGAGTTGTGGATGCTCTATCCCTGGAAGTGTTCCAGATCAGGTTGGATGGGGCTTTGAGCAACCTGATCTAGTGGGAGGTGTCCCTGCCCATGGCAGGGGGGGGTTGGAACCAGATCATCTTTAAGGTCCCTTTCAACTCAAACAATTCTATGATTCTGGTTTCTACATATACATAGTGAAATCTCCCTGGAAGCAGGACTGACTATGGTTGATGTGATTGCGCAAATGCTGGGAGTTATTATGACAATGCCATATAATAGTCATCCAATAAAATCTTGAAATGACACTTAAAATTCCAAATCTCTTTATGGAGAAGATATAGGCCGGCTTATGTTGAGCTTCTCATCAACCAACATTCCCAAGTCATTCTCCTCAGGGCTGCTCTCAAGCCGTTCTCCTCCTAGCCCATATTTGTGCTTGGGATTGCCCTGACTTTTCTGCAGACTTTTGTCTCTTTTAAGACTTTAGAACTCAAAATACTTTTCCGTCTATTTTGAATGGGTGGTTGGGGGGGCGCCAGGAGTTCAGTGTTTTGATTTTTATATTTTTTGATCAAGGGATATTTTAACATTACGTCCTTCAGTATTTTTTCTTATTTCCGGACCATATATCTTTCTGACATCTGTCTCCTAACCCATCTTCATTTGTGAACAGAAGAATAATGCATTTAAAAGGATATTATTTTCCAGCTCTGCTTTATTGTCTGCTGTTTATGACTGTTCCTTCCTAGCCTGAAATAAAATCTTTCCCATGACGATTACCTGTTCTCTGTGCAGTTTGCTCAAAATAATTGGATGTTGAAGTTCATCTCATGAGGCTGATGGTGTATTTTATTTAAGAAAAGATTATTTTTATTGAGTGAGAAACATTAATGAACGGCATGTATTTGTAAAATAATATAAAGGAGAAAGAAGATCAAATTCTATGCCTGCTACCCTTGACAGTGTTACTTTAAAAGTATCTTCTTTTCATATTTGTGTACTTTTCTTAATGTATCTGTTTTAGAGACCTTACCATCACATCCTCGGCTGCAAACTTTTATTCTATGTTTCTGTAAAAGCTGACTGTAAGGACAGCAAAATTCTGACTTTGATATTGAAACAAGTGTAGCAAAAAAACCAACTACAAATAACTTCCTTTCTGCTTTCCCCTCCCTTTTCCCAACCACAGACCGTTATGTGTTTCAGCTGAGGAGACACTTGCCAAGGAGTTTTTGTCAGATACAGATACTGTCTTCATCTAAAATAAAAAATTACGTTTCTGCAGCTGCCAACTAAGTGAACAAGCTGAGATTTTTACTATTAATACAGGCACTTTCAAAAATAAAGTAAATAATTGCTAAAAGTTCAGCCTTGTGTGAGTTTGTATGGAATTTCTAGGTTTTTTGTGTTGCACCAAATCATGTTAAATTTGTTCTTAGTCATGACAAAATTGAAGAGCTTTCCACTAAAGGAGTCAGGGAGGAAATTAAGACACTACAGAACTATAAACATAACCTTTTGAGGCCTCCTGACTCTTTTTTTAAAAAGAAAATAAATTGGGAAAACTGCACCAGAACTGTGCTAAATTGAGTATCACCTCAGTCAGGAAGCAGAATTCTTTAGTCATAATTCACTCCTGGTGATAAATTAATGCTTTTAGTAAGTGTCAAAATCTCATTTTCTTTGTTGCCTCATAAAGATGACTAGCATGTACAAAATTCAATAACTATAATTTTTTTTTTCTCTTGATTACCTATAATAAACATAGATGCCCCAAAATAATTGCAGAATTATTTCAAAATACTGAGTTAAAATACATATCTAGTGAAACTGATAGATTATCCCTCTCAAAATAGCAAATAAGTAGAAACTTTTAAAGGCGACTGTCAGCATGGTATCATAGTATAGAACTTTTTCCAAATATTTGTTCCTGTGTGTTACTGAAATATATATTTCTCTGTGTTACTTTTCTTCTTATACATCTTTCTTTTTGAAGAAAGAAATGCAGTGTCCTTGTGTTTCATATCCTCTGTTGCAGCTGGGGAGGATAATGCGTGGACCATTTATGAAGTTTGTAGCCCATGCAGCCTCTTTCACCATTTTTCTTGGTCTACTTGTCATGAATGCAGCTGACAGATTTGATGGCACCAAACTCCGACCTAATGAAACAACAGGCAATGTAAAGCAGCTATTTAGGATGAAAACATCCTGCTTCTCATGGATGGAGATGCTCATTATTTCTTGGGTAATAGGTAAAGATTAATTTTTGCTTGAATTTGTCTTGCTATGATTTCAATGTTTAAATTTAATCCTTTGCTGTTAATGTTATGTTTCAACTGGCTGCATTTCCACATTTGCCTCATGTTTCTTATTGGATGTCAGCAGGATTCACATGTGCCTAGGTAATTACAAACCTTCAGGTGGAATCTACATCATCTGAATACGAATGAATTCAGTTCTATGAATATCAAAAGAAAGTGCGTACCCGTTTTCTGGGTTTTTTTGAGTCAAGCTGTGTCAACTCCCAAGGGGAAGTATTTCCACATTATGGGCCAAGTGTTTTTGTGTCCAGTTGTCCTTTGAGCTAAAATTCTCTTATTTTGCAAGTATGCCTGCAGAATTAATAGGGTATAGCTGGACGTATTATTGACAAAAGAGAAGGAGACTATAGACCCCTGAACATTCAGTGGTAGATTTTTCCTTCCCAACATAGGGATGAAGTGAATACTAGGAATAGATCTCCGAGTTGACCCATTTCATTTGGTGATGCAGTACTATTCAGCATCAGAACTTGAGCACAGATGCTCAAAAATATTTTAGATATCTGCTTCTTATTTACAAGTCTAATACCATTTATTCCAATGGGGATTAGATGCCCAAATATTTGAAGGATCTGGATTCTGGTTGTTAGTTCAATCAGTAATATGGGAGAGTTAAATTCAAGCTAAGTAAAGTCTGTTTCCATTCAAGAGTTTATGCATTTAAAGTATTTTGCTCTTTGGAGTCCTCTGGGATTGAAATTGGAGCCATTTGTACACCATCTGATTCTGGCTTTAAAAGACCTTGACAATCTTTATTTATTTCATTGTAAAGCTGTTTATAGATTAATATAATTGTGTATTATAGGAATAACATGGCATTTAGATTTCCAAATATTCTATAAATATCAATGTTTTAATCTGATAAAGGAGTAAATAATAATTTCTCAATTTAATCCCATAGTATGCTAATTTAATCTATTTTTATTTATTTCAGTTGTTAATAAGATGGTCTATGAAAAATTGATTCAGTGCATACAGATGTAGCATTGAATTTAATTACTATAATTAATATTATAATTGTCCTTATCTGAAAATGATTAAAAGTTCATTCAGACAATTTGATAAGTGCAAAAAATAGTGACATTATTCCCATTCAGTTTTTTATTAACTCTTTTAGAATCCTAGAAATGTAGTTCATGATTAAATAAATGTTATCTTTAAAAGGAAAAGCATTTGCTCAATAAAAATGGAGCCATAAACTAATACTGTAGTTCTATATTTTATTATTAAGGGAGAATAATTAGGAATAGATACCTTTGCCCTATTGAAGAAGCATTAGGTCTGATTCTTACTTTCATGCTCACTTGTCACGTATATTTGTAATTTCAGTAAAAGACACTGTACCCAGGGTGATCTGTAAATAAGAAAATGTGAGTTCTGCTATTAGTTCTACCACTGCTATATGATCATGCCAGAGCATTTCTACTCTTTCTGTCTCTTCCTTTGTCTGTAACAGATGGTAATACTCACATCCCATTCATCTCTTTGAAAGCTTTTTTAGTTGTGGAGGAAAAAACAATATGAGAAATTGTTATTGCTCACATGAGAAAGAAGTGCTTGAATGTACATGAATTGGCAGGTCCAAGGGATTTAGTTTGTGTGGTTTGTGTTTGAACTCCTACTGACCAAAATTGTTTTGAGTTTGACTGCAACCAAGAGCATATCCTATACATAATAAAATATCAAATAAAACAAACATGAAGATAAAAGAGCAGACTGTTTTCTCTGTTCTGTCTTATACAGGCATGATATGGTCGGAATGTAAAGAAATTTGGTCTCAAGGTCCAAAGGAATACCTTTTTGAGTTATGGAATATGCTTGATTTTGGTATGCTAGCAATTTTTGCGGCATCATTCATAGCAAGGTTTATGGCATTTTGGCATGCATCCAGAGCCCAGAACTTCGTTGATGCAAATATGAAAGATCTGACAAGTCCAACACTGGAGCCTAACATAAAATACTACACCTTGGGTGAGTGAATTGCACATGATTAAGATTTACTTTTTGGGCCAAGATAAATTTATTTCCACAATGCACTGCTTAAGAAATCCCCACTCCTCCTTCTCTTTCTCATCCCTACTATTTGACCACAGTTCCCTTGGCTATGCTTATACAACTCTTTGGGGACATCAGGCACTGAAATGATCTGAGATTAAAATAACCCCACTGTCACCCCACAGTTCTATCCTGAAAACACTTGTGTTGGTGCAATTGCAAACATGAATTTAGTACAGGGGCAGAACTAAGCAATGAGATGCAGGAACTGTTTTGCCAACATACCAGTATATCTTTTATATATTCTTTGCTCAGAGACTCTGTTATATTATTTTAATATTTCTCAATCCACTCTCCTTACCAGTAGGAGATAAAAATGTTAATAAACTTGCTTGACATATATGAGAAGTGACTGGAAGCTATTTTGCTCAACTGAGAAAAAATTAAGGTCTGTTTACTTGTGTTCACTCTGAACACCACCACATCTCTCTTCCATTTATTAGATATTTTTCTCTAGATACTGAATTACATCAGTTTCTATCTCTATTCTGTGCCTCAAATACTATTTCTGATAAGGTTACATTTCTTCATTATCCAGGCAGTAGAAAAAGCAAAGTAATTAATATATATGTTCTGAAACCCATTAAATTGTAGTCTTATAAATTTTACTTGAAAGATACAAATGTCACGTAAGTTATAAAAGCAGCTAGTTAAATGTTAATTCAGTTTTCAGTAACACCCACTTGAAGAGTTTGCAAACAGGGACTGTTGTTTATGTTCACAGTTTCTGGGTATGACAAGCACAAATCTAGTAACTCATTTGTGCCATATAACACTGTATCAAGGCAGTTACCGCTGACATCACTCCTGAGTTGTGACTTTGTTATGCACTTAAGCGGAGTTGAGCCATTTTATAGTGCATGCATGTACTTTGAAGTCTGCTTGGAGAACATCTGCGTGTGGTAGTGCTAACATGGATAATATTAATAGTGAATATTTAATGCCACAGGTTTTATCAGAGGTTAGCAAACATACCTTGGGGGACACCAGGCTGAACACGAGCCAGCAGTGGGCCCTTGCAGCAAAGAAGGCAAATGGTGTCCTGGGCTGCGTTAGACAAAGTATTGCCAGCAGGTCACAGGAGGTGATCCTTCCCTCCTTCCTTCTCCACACCTGGAGGGCTGTGTCCAGTTCTCGACTCCCCAGTACAAGACAGACATGGACAGCCCACCTATATCATCAATGGAGACCTAATCAGTAGAGTCAGTGGAGCTGTGAAATGGTTTTAGGGCTACCTGGCTCAATTCAGTTGGCCGAATGTAAGTGACTAGTGCCATTTGAATTGCCAAGGTGCTACCCCGAAAAAATCTCCCACAGATCTGTACAAATCTCTTGGATGCCCTGGGCATCTCAAATGGCAACGGATGTCTTCGTTCAGGGGCTTTGAATCAAGCCTCAGGTGCTCACTGGGCTGCACTGACTATACCTCCCATTTGGATAGCTGTCTGCAGATGTCTTAATCTCATACTGAATCCCACTCATGGTATCTTCTAATTTAAAATTACACTTCTGATGAAGGTGTAAAAAGAAGAGAGTGAAGCATAAGTAAAAAAGTAAAATGCTTCCACAGCCCTAGTGTAGCAGATGAAATAATATCCCACTTCTGTTTCCGTCTTAACCAAGTATCTTCCTTCCTTTCACTTTTATTTCTAGCAGCATCTTCATGTAAGACATTTGCTGAGCACTGTGAAGAAGTATTTGAGCAGTCATACTTGGAAGTATTCACAGCTGTCAGTTAGGAAGTCAGTTTTCTGTGTGTCTTTAAGTTCAAATGGGTAAAATTTAGCTACTTCTTACATTTAGGCAATGATGTCTTAGAACTTTTCTTTGACTAAAAATTGCTGAAAATTCATTATGCAATGTATAATAAAGAAAAAAAACAACCAAACTCATGAAGACTATGTCTAAACTGTTCCCAATTTGCATAGCACCATTTCATTTCATTCCATTCCAGTTTACACTGACTAGTTCATTGTTGCTCACTGAAAGAGAGTACTTAGGGGAACAGCCTAAGGTGGACTTTGAAATATTGACCAAAATTCTCATCTTTTGTTTCTAGCCAGAATAAACTGGGATCCATCTGATCCTCAGATCATATCTGAAGGCCTGTATGCAATTGCGGTAGTATTAAGTTTCTCCAGGATAGCCTACATCTTACCAGCTAATGAAAGCTTTGGACCACTGCAGATATCACTTGGCAGGACTGTGAAAGACATCTTCAAGTTCATGGTGATATTTATCATGGTGTTTGTGGCTTTCATGATAGGCATGTTTAATCTCTATTCCTACTACCTGGGGGCAAAACAAAACGAAGCATTCACAACGTAAGTAAAACTGAATAAACAGTAATGATTGTGAGCTATTTTTATGGAAAGTCAGTTGTTTGTATTGTATGTATTAAGTTTACTAGTTGTTTTATAAGGTTTATGTGTCTTAGAAATTTCTTTGTCTTGGATTAAGTAGTGATGTTCTCTCTTGTCCTGGTGCTCAGAGGATATATTTGAAATGGGAGGATAAGCTTTTTGTCACAACAGCACTATGATAAATCAGGAAAGACGGGCTGGGAAGGTGAGCTGTAGTTGCCCTTTATGTAAGAGAGCAGCAGGAATCCTGTACCTTTGCCTAGGGATAGATGATGACCCAGTGAGAACTTGTCAGGCAAGATTAGAGGGCAGACCAACACAGGTGATGTTGTAGTGGGTGTCTGCTATGGAATGCCTGGATCAGGAAGGTGAAGTAGATGAAGCCTTCTTCAGACAACTGGGAGAACCCTCACACTTGCAGAGCCTGGTCCTGATGGGGATTTTAACCACCCTGATATCTGCTGGAGGGACAGCACAGCAGGGCACAAGCAACCCAGGAGGTTTCTGGGGGCATTGACAATAACTTGCTGATGCAGGTGATCAAGGAGCTGATGCAGAGAGCAGCTTTGTGACAGCTGACTTTTAAAAACAAGGAACTGGTTTAGTATGTGAAGGTTGGGAGCAGCCTTGGCTGACCTTGAGAAGGTGGAGTTCAGGCTCCTGAGAAGAGAGAAGGCAGCAAATAGCAGGACCACAACCCCAGATTTCAGGAAAGCAGACTTTAGCCTGTTCAGAGAAGAATTTAATGGGATAAGGCCCTGAAGAGAAGGGCAGTCCAAGGAAGCTGATTGATTTTATTGATTTTCAAGAATTACCTTTTTAGTGCTCAAGATTGGTCCATCAAGCAAAGGGTAGGACGCCTGTATTGATGAATAAGTGACTGATAGGCCACCTGATTGTGGTGCCACTCAGAAGGACCTCAACAGACTGGAGAAATAGGCCAACAGGAACTTCATGAAGTTCAACACTTCAAGGGGAAGTTGTGCCCCTGGGGAAGAAGAACCCCAAGCACCAGGACAGGCTGGGGCTGACTGGCTGGAAAGCAGCTTGGCAGAATGAACCCCTGGGGGTCCTGATGGACACGAGGGTGACATGAGCCAGTAACATGTCCCTGTGGCAAAGCAGACCAACAGACTCCTACGTTGCATTAGGCAGGGGAGGCTTATTAAAAACAGAAGTACCTCAGAGCCCCTACACAGCACTGAATGTATGTCTGGTGACCTGGCAGTGCAAGCTGTGATATCACTCCACACACAGGGCATGTTCCCAGGGTTGTTCAGGGATTTCAGGACATGGGCCAGGTGAGACCCTGGGCCTGCAGGACAGCATCCTGCCTGTGAGGACAGTCAGCACCAGCAGTTCAGAGTGCAGCATAGGGTCTCCCCGCAGCGCGTGAGAGCAAGGCTGGTTCTTCCATCCAGTGCCACTGTCATCTGTAACCGAAGCAGGTGAATCACTACAGTGTGATACATGTTATAAAGTATTTGTAATTTAATTCAGACAACTCCCTATATTCTTACTAGTCAAAAAAATTAAGAATCTAATCCCTCTTTTAAGATCTGGCTTTCCACAGTTTCCAATGACAATAACCTATTTGATCTTGAGTGGAGAAAATATATGCCCCCCCCCTCCCCTTTTTAAAAACTCTTTATTTCCTTTGCTGTTTTCTTTTTCTTCTCCCACAATGAGAATAGAAATTCTGAATTGACTCTGTCTGTTAGGAGTTGTTCGGTGTGAGTTTGTCATGCCTCTCGTTTCTGTGGTTTTAAGATGAATCACTTGAGTGTAAAGTCAGTCTTTTCCATGCTTGGCAGCCCTTGCCCACTTAATTTCTGGCTGTCATGGTATTCAAGCTATAGCTGTTATGAAGTGTACTCAGCCAGGAAGGAAACGTGGCCAAGAGGAAAAAAATTGTTACTACTTTTAGTAGTAACACCTAATTTTTTGGTGGTGTTAGTTCACACAATAGATAAAGTACCTAAAACTATAACTCGCAGATGGGATACTGATGAAATAATATAAAGGGAAAAGTAAATTCACAACTAAAAATTAAAAGTTTCTTTAAACTTTTTTTTTCTTAACAATAACGCAGTAAAATCAAAAATGTGCTTTGCAATGCTACAGCACTTTTGGACATGGGGGACTGAAATCTGTTTATGAAAGCAAGAGAAAATATGTCGTCAAACAGGTGGAGATAGATAAAGAAGATATCTTAGAGGTTTTGACTTATGTGTATATATATGTATATTAAAAATATATATATGAAGACTGATTAAGAGGAAATGTATGTATTTAAAATAACTAACCTGAAAAAAAATCAATATCCCCACACTTTAGGGGATAAGCTTATTACCTTTTCCATGGATTTGTGGAATAGTGAAAACACAACTGGAGGATTACGGTCTGTGAGACTTATTTTTGGAAAAATGCTCATTTGCAGTCAAACATACTGTGTTCTTCACAGTTTCAGAATGTTAGCCATGTTAATGGTGAAATAATTCATACAAAGTGAACTAATGATGCAATTAAAATAAATTATTTACAAGTTAATTATTTTTGTTATTTGCATTCACATTACCAGCAAATGTGTAGCATGTAGATTAGTTAACAAGTGAATCATTGTAATATTCTTTGGAGAATGTATATATAATTCCTAAACTGAATCAGGTGGTTTTATTGTTAGTCCTAAATATTAGGAATCTTATATCATGAAACAGCTTGTACCTATGAAATTAGATAGTCTACTTGTTCTGCATAGTATCGCTATGGTAGAGCTCAACATTATAATAATGGAAAAATTTATATACTTTATAAAAATGGTAACTGGCAATTTATACAATAAGAATATACAGCTTTTCCTCAGTAACATATGCATGTGTTCACTTTCTCCTCTTAGTGTTGAAGAAAGTTTCAAGACATTGTTCTGGGCTATATTTGGACTCTCAGAAGTCAAATCAGTTGTCATCAATTATAAACATAAATTTATTGAAAATATTGGTTATGTCCTTTATGGAGTCTATAATGTTACCATGGTCATTGTCTTACTGAACATGCTTATCGCAATGATCAACAGTTCATTCCAGGAAATTGAGGTAAAAATTCCATTTATGATGAAACATTTACTGTTACAGCTAATTGTCTAAATCTCTTGGAAAATTTTCTTGTTGAAATCTTATTTAAGAAAAATAACATATAGGCTTTTCGAATATATTAGGAGAAAGTATTAATTCCACTGTACTTTCTCATTATAAAATACCAGGAAATTACCCAGCTGCATAAGACTGGACTAAGAAGCTGCTGTTGAACTGTGTTATGTTTGTGAACAGGATGGGCTACACTGTGTGACTTTGAATCTTTCTTTTCCCTCGTTTGTAGTTCTTATTTGAGTAGTGTTCCTCTTGCTGCAAGGATGTTCTCATTCCTATGCCTTGGCCTTGCAAGCAATTCTATGACATGTTCTTTCCTTCTTTTATTTAAACAACGTTGCTCTAGTCCTCTGCAGTGAACAAAACTTTATTTGACAAAGTCATCAGCAGGGCTACTGAAAATCAGCATGGACTTTTGCGTGCCATGGACAACAAAGGGTCAAATTATTATCATTGCTTAAAGGGAAGCAGATCTCCAGGAGCTTGGCCATGCCAGCCTTTCCCAGGTGACCTCCTTGCAGCAGGGCAGCAGGGTCAGGTTTGAGACCGCTCTGGTCCCAGGTTCTGGGCACTAGTTTGGGACCATAGCGTTGTCCAGCTTGAGCAAGAGCAACACGTTTTCTAGGGAGGTTCAGATTCTTCTGACTCAGGGGGCCACAGAACAAACTATCAGGTTCAATGCAATAAAAAACAGCATATTATCCAAAAATATGGTGATACAAACAGCTTCTAAAAACAACGGCAATATTGAGGCATGTCCTTGAACATGACATCAGTCCTTTCTGCAGAAAACCCTCTTGAACTTTACAGGGAGGAATAAGATGTTTGGCGATCATAAATGTTAAACATAAAGCATGGTGATGGTAGCATACCTGGTTTAATCATATATTCCAGAAAGTAGAAGTAATTATTTAAGAATCACCTAATCTTTTTTAAACTTCATGTTCAAAGTAATAGAGTAAAATTTTATTTTAAAATTCTGATATTGTGTTTTCTTCACAAAAAGAGATAATAAACTAATTGCTACAGAAGAGACCAATAAGATGAGAAATCAGAACTGGTAGTCACATTGAGTGATTTACATTTTTGTTATGTTAATGTAGGATTTTTCCATTTTATTTACTGAGCATGACAGTGTTCCAAGGAAATGGCTACTCAGTCAAGCCCTAGCAGATGAATGTGTTGCCATGAAGCTTTAACTTGGGCATTATACTGTGTGTTTTTAAGTCAGAGATTTCCTTCTTATCTGTGTGTTTACAAAGAGCACCAAACAAAGAGGTCTGTCTTTCTGACCCTGCATTGCAGGCTATTAGCACTCACTCTGGAGTAACCTGTGTTTAAATTAAATCCGCTTTGTTCTTCTGTAATTGCATTATTTTAAACGGATTAATAAGAACAGTTCCATTAATTGAAAATTGATTTTTACAGCTTATAAACAAGTTCTTGATCTGTCTGAGATTAACTTTAGCCAATCACATTCAAAACACACATGAAGTTTAGCTATAGCATTGTCAATAGTCAAGGTGGTATTAACAGTGTATTAACAGCTGTCTTTCTGTTTTTCAGGATGATGCTGATGTAGAATGGAAATTTGCAAGGGCTAAACTTTGGTTTTCTTACTTTGAAGAAGGGAGGACTCTTCCAGTACCCTTCAACTTAGTGCCAAGCCCAAAATCTTTGCTGTATCTCCTACTCAGAATCAAAAAATGTATTTCTAAACCATTTCTGTGCCAAAAGAAAAGCTTTCAGGAAGATGCAGAGATGAACAAGGTAATTTTGTACCATATATACTGACTGCCAATTTTAGCTTCATTTTTGCTTTTGACCTGTTTTTCTCATGAATTTCCCAACGTAATCCAGTCTGAAGTCAGTCACTATGTACAGGCTGAAATTCTTACTTTGTTTATTAATAGAAATATTTGTCTACATCTATAATCAGTTAAGTCCAAAAATACCATTGTAAATTTACAGTTCTTCCTGCTTCCTGTCACAGAATCAGAGAATCAGAAGGGAGGGACTTCAGGAGGCCACTGGTCTGACCTCCTGCTCACAGCAGTGTCAACTCTGAGGTCAGGCTGTGTTGCTCAGGGCTTCATTCAATCAGGTCTTGAAAACATCCAAGGATAGAGATTGCATAACCTCTCTTGGCAAGATGTGCCACCACCTGACTGTCCTCATGGGGAAAAGGTTGCTGCTTCTACCTCTCATTGGAGTTTGTCCATTGTGTTTCCTCTTCCTGTCCTGCAGCACTGCAGCCCAACTCCATCTCCTCAGTGACCTCCCTGTACACTCTGGGGACTCCTGTTAGGTGCGCCTGAGGCCATCTCTGCTTCAGGCTGAACAAGCCCACGTTCCCCAGTGTCTCTTCATAGGGCAAGTGCTCCAGTCCTGAACATCTTTGTGACCTTCTGCTGAACTTGCTGCACTTTTTTAACATCTTTCTTGCTGCCCTCCAAGTCCCCCAGGTTCTTTTCCACAGAGCTGCTCCCCAGGCAGCCAGTCCGCAGCTTGTGTTGTTGAAAGAGTTATTCCTTCCCATTTGTCCTTATTGAAATTCACAGGGTTTCTGACAGCCCTGTCCTCCTGGATGGTCTACCTGCCCTCAAGCCTATCAGCTGCCTCCCTCCCCAAATTTGTTTTTGCCTGCAAACTTGACAGGAGTGTGCTTCAACACCTCTGACACCTGGTCATTGATAAAGATGTTTAAAAGGGCAAGTCCCAGACAAGACACCTGTACTACCCTCTAAGCACAACCATCCCGCCAGGATTTTGCCCATCTAGTCATCCACCCATCCAGACAGTAACATCCTAGTGCAGGTACAAGAATATTCTGGGATAAATAAATTCTAGGTTAAAACCCTTGCTAAAGTCAAGATTGATGACTTCCTCAACCTCTTTGATGTGCACAGAAATGTGCTCCAAGAGGACTCAATCCATTGTTTTGCCAGTTAACTGAAGTGAGATTGAGTGGCCTGGTTTTATCCAGATCTTCATTTTGATGATGAGTTTGACATTTGTATTTCTCCAGTCTTTGGGCACCTCTCTCAATCTCCATGATCTTTCAAATGCTATGTAGTGAAGGACTTCATCTGAATATGAGCCAGCAGTGTGCCCAGGTGTCCAAGAAGACGAACAGCATTCTGGCTTGTGTCAGAAATCGTGTGGCCAGCAGGACTAGGGAAGTGATTGACCCCCTGTACTTGGCACTGGTGAAGCCACATCTTGAATACTGTGTTCAGTTTTGGACTCAATGATCTTAAAGGTCTTTTCCAATGTAGACAATTCTATGATTCTATGATCCACTCACTCAGCAACCATGAATGGAGCATATTGGGCCCAATTAACTTGCCTGGGTCAAGTTTTCTCAAGTAACCCCTGACTTGACCCTTCTCCGTGGCTGGTCATTCTCCTCCTCCTCGCACCCCTTCATTAAGCACAGAGACCTTGCAAACTGTTGGCTAAGTCCCTCAGCCTTACCTGACTCTGTTGTCACTAAATCCCCTGCCCCACTGAGCAACAGGCCCACATTTTCCTTGTTAAGCCTTATACTCCTATTGTAGCAGCAGGAGCTCCTCTTACTGGCCTTGCAAATGTCAGCTTCAGGTGAGGTTTGTCTTTCCTAACAACACCCTCACATGCCTGGGCAGAGTTTCTAAATTCCCCCTTTGTAACCTATCTCTGCTTCCACCGAGGATGCAGCCTGCTTTTATTGTAAAGCATCCTGTTATCTGTTTTATTTACACAACTGCACTAAAAAGCACTTGAGTTGATTCATTTCACTGAATTTCACTGAATTTCACTGAATTTCTAGAGTTGGAAGGGACCATAGAGATCATCTAGTCCAAGTCCCCTGCTGAAGCAGGATTGCCTAGAGCTAGAGCATGTTACTCAGGACTGCATCCAGGCGGGGATTGCTGTATCTCATGGGCTTATTTAAAGACTTTATAGTCAGTCTGTTTTTCCTCCGGTGTCTTGATATAATTCAAATTAATTGCTTTAGGAGAACGTGGGGCACAGCACATGGTGGTAGGTGGTACTGGACGTGTAAAGACTAGGACTATTGTAACACGTTAGGGAAGAAGAACTTTGCAAGACAACTGATCAGACTGAGTAGAAAGGTGAGCCTGTGGTAACATTCACACAAAAAAAAAGGAATTTACAGATTTTTTATAGTGGCAGAATCAACGTCATTTATGGAACTTTTTCTTGTGGAATGATCTTTGTTAAAAGAGGCAGTAGTCTGAGAAGAGGCCTTCAGGGTTAGGAGTTCTTGGGTCTCTAGTAAAGAGTCAATAGATGGGGGTCAGTAGAGAAATTACGTGCATCTGTCAGCGCTCTGCCACCAGTATGACAGGCACTTTTCCCATCACAGTTATTGGTTGAAGAGTAAAAGAGAAAAGAAACTGGTTACAATCCTAGAAGGAAAAAGTGGAGCTATAGGGAAAAATACTGTGTGTCTGGCAAGCCTCTGCCTCTGGTTAAGTTCATAACAGTTTATAAAACTAAACACAGACATGACAAACACTGTCAACAAAGGCAAGATGTTATTAACTTCAGAAGTCTCTTGTGTGCTATGGGTAATTTTTCTAGTGTTTCACAGATCTCACTTAATTTCATTTGGGAAATCTAATCCTAGTGTATTTAAGAGCTTCTTGATGCAAACTGGTTTCACAACTTCCATGAGTGATAAGGTCATCCCTGAAAATCATGGCTATAAGGAGATGCATATCAACTTTAAATTGGGCAATTGTGAGAAACAACAAATCAAAGGATTTTTGTTTTTCTAATTCACTTCATTTGTGACATTTAAAAGCACATAAGTAAGTTAGAAGCTTATTTTTAATCACTTGTTTAAATGAAATTTATGTTCCCATGAAACAGGTGCTCTTAAAAATCCCATTCTTGCACCCTAAGTAAAGAAGCTGGATGTTTGTCATTCCCAAATTATGTTCAAATCTAGGAATTCAGATGGCTGAAAAGGTGCAAGTTGTAATAATTACCAATTCTAGATAAAACAATACCAGTTGTGTCTGTTTTTCCAGCAGACTCCCTGAAAGAGAGCTGTGAGGATGCCACCATGCTTTATCAGATTCTTTCCTAACCCTGAATTAATTTTCAGTCTTCAAATATTAATGCTTTCCACTCACTGCAGATTCTAGTGTAACTAATGCTAAATGAAATGTGCTTACGCCCCAGCCAAAGGTCTAATTTTATTTTGCTATAAAACCGCAGATCAAAATAAAAAAAAAAAGCTTTTACATTGAAAAACATAAAGCAATAGAGTCACATCAATTCATTCCTCAGCTTTTCCAGCAGGGTGACTGATATTGCCAGGTGATTACATTTTTACTTACCTTTGGGACCACCACGTGTTGTGGAGCTGACTTTATCTGAATCTATCAGATGCTGCCATCCTTGGCACTTCTAAAATGCAACTAAAATGTTTTTGTGTCACATTTTGACCCACTGTTGATGATTCGTTATCGTTGAGGCTGTTTTATGGCACCTTCTCAGAGGCATTCTCAGGCTTTTTGGGTTTTGACTTTGGACTCATCTTGTGCTGAGCAGGTTGGTGCTGCGGGGACTGCTGAGCGAGGAGCTACTGTAAACACAATGGGCTGTGCAAAGATAAGAAAAAATCTGGCAAGATCAGACCCAAGACTTGGTGGCTGTGTCTGTGCTAGTAAATAAAATGTGACAGGGAGCTTATCTGGGCACCAAGACCAGCTCAGGAATGGCTTACCCCCATTAAGTGGTTTTCCTCCCAAAGTAGGATTGCTTCAAGCCGTTGTCCCCAGACCATTCAGTTGCCAAACTGTGCCAGGGGACAGAGCCAGTTGCTCTGGTGCAAGTCCTACTTGGGAGAACACAAAAAGTTTACTGATGGAAGACACTGCATTGCAATACCCTTAACACACACTTGAGTTTACTGATTGAGACCCAGCCTGTGTGTCTTTCCCCTGCAGAGCCTGAATCTTCTCAGTGCAAAAGATGTGACAGCACCAGGGTGAGTGTAAAGACAAGAATTAAGATGGGAAGGGGACAGATTCTGCCCCTAGAGCCAGCTCTGCCCTGATTGCCACTGGCAGAAAACAAAGCCAGATACTGGCAATGCTAAAAGGCGAGTGATTTACACAACTGTGTTCAAAGTGTGACACGCCAGAAACTAATTCATTGAGACATATCTACATAGAAGAGGAAAAGCTGTGAAGATGTTTTCTTTCAGGCTGTTGATTAAAACCTGCAGATTTTTTCTGTGTCAGGCTAGAATTAGTGTTTTAAACATCAAGTGAACAAGAAACTCAAGCCAAAAAAAGGGGGAAATGAATGAAGAAAAATGAGAGGTTTAAAGAAACCTACTTGGATTTTTATTCTAAATTGAAAAATTGCCTTGTGAAGGAGAAAGTTTATAGTTTTAAGCGTCACAGAACTTGCTCACCTTCCCAAGCTTAAAACCAATACTGGCAGATAACCTGTGTAAGCCATTTTCTTTTAATATGGCCCTACAGCAAAGAAATGAGGAACAATTGATTATTGAAATAGCTTTAAACTCTCAGTCAAACAACAAAAGATATGTTAACTTTTAATTTCCTACTATAAAACAGTCTTTCTAAAATTTTCACAAGTAACCTCTGGTTCTGGGAGTGCAAACAGAGTAATTTTGTGGGATCCCACACTTCTGGTCCAAGCATGTACAATTTACTGGAATTCCATCAGCTACTTCTGAAAACTGGAATTTAAGATGTTAACAAAGTGCTACACAAAACAGTTAGGGTAATTACATTACTATTCTGATTGCACTGAATTTTAAGTAATGCTAGGGAATGATGAAATGTGAAGCAAGCTTAAAAAAGATTTTTTTCTAAGAGCAATGGTCCATGTATGCTACATGTCTTCTTTCACACAACTCTCCTGGGGGCGAGTTGTTTTTTGATAGGGTTTATATCATTGTTTTATTTGAATTTCCTTTTTTTGGTCCCTCTAGTGTGTTTTCAATAGATAATAACTGAAAAATATTAACACTAGTTAGTCATTAATGAGCCAGGCTGAGTTTACTCTAATAGTAATTTTGAGGAGAGGAAAAAGCCATAGGCATGAAGCTTAAAAAGGGTTTACAAATTTTGTGTAAAAGCGAAGTTATAATGAAATCTTGGCAATCTCTGCCACCAAGTGGTCATTCAGCAGTTTACAATAGATGTTTTCTCCTGTTACTGTTACACATAAGCACATTTAATGAAGTTACACTTGTGATTTACCTGCCAATTGGCAGGATGCAGCTCCTAGTTAATTAAAAGTACATTATTCTATTGAAAAAATGCAGAGTGCTGAAAGGTCAAAGTTAAATAAAGATGTTACAGTATGTCTGGTTTCACAAGTCTGCAGTGTCTCACTTAACTGATTCCGTACATATTACCAATTTTGCTATTTCAATTGAAAGTCAAGTTTTAGTTAAGCATTGGATTATCTTTTGAAGTGAATCAATGTAACATAAATTTGAAACTGGTAACTGGCATGACAGATTGCATTAAACACATTTAAAATACATAATAAAATATATAATAAATATTTTTAAATGCATAATAAAATGAAATGCGTTTGTAGATTATACGTAAACTGGTAAGTAAGAGCATCATGAGTGGTATCACAGCTGGGACACCAACCACACAGCTGGAACCCAAGCTCAGGCCCCAGAGCAGCTTTGGCCACAGCAACTTTCCTCTGCCACTGCACAGAAAGCAAACTCTTCCTCTTATTCTACTGCATTATTTTCAAAAATTGTGCATTAGGAAACCAGGAGCTGAAAAAGCAGGAAGATAATTTTTCTCTTTTAATCTAGTAATAAAGGTGAGGCCCAAGAGAGTATTAATAGTTCTAAAATCCTGAAAGACATAGTGATTGCACGGTCATTTAAACTCACTAGCCACTATTTTTTATTGTACATCAGATACATAGTTTAAGTTAAAACATTTAGATAAATTTATGTTTTCTAATACAAAGTCAAAACATTTAGGGTAGCTTTATTCAAGCAAGAAAAAGCAAGAATAGCTTGCCCTTTTTATACATCTTTAATTCAATTTCTATCCAAATTCAGATTAATATGTTAGATAATTCTTATTTATATATCTATTTATATATTACTATATATATTCGATCATTATTTTTTTCTGAGTCAAATAAACAGTCTGAATAGATACATAATGTTTTTAAAAGTATGTGTATATAGACATTTCTAAAGAACAAAAAATCCAAATTCAGTGTAAACTTTGTATTAATTGCAATTTAATATATTTTACCAATAAGTGTAATCATTTCTGCAGGAAAAAATAATCGAAATACAAACCTGATCTAATGAAAGATGTCCCTGCCCATGGAAGGGGATTGGACTACATGATCTTTAAAGGTCCCTTCCAATATAAACCATTTTGTATGATTCTGTGAAATGCTAAACAAAATCTGAAAGTATTTAAATTATTCCCTGTATGCACATTCATGAAGACTTACTTGCTTTACTCTTAAAGTGAATATAAAGTCATTTGGAATTCTAGAAAGCTAGAATGCTTTTAAAAAGCAAGCTCTGGAGCAACGGGGAGCATTGAGAATTTTAATTTATGTCTTTATTCTGGTTAAAAAAGTGAATCTGATGCCTCATTCAGCCTTTTTATACCTGTACAATTCCCAAATTTTTTATTTTAGCCTTTATGTTAGTACGTGTAAGTTAGAACATAGCCCCAGTAAAGCTCTTTGCTGAGATGTTTTTATTATTTTCTAATTGGCATCTGCTGAATATTTATCACATATTCCATATTACTGCTTCCATTTATTGTCAGAGTTCAGCCATGAGAACTTCCCATTATACCTCAAGAGGTTGTAGTGATTTCAGTTGCAGGAGAAATGGCTAAAGCTGAGGGCTTTAGCCTTCATTAACATCAGGCATCTTGTTGTGGGCTGCCTTGATATGAGACGTGCCTCTACAGCTGCATAAGCATCTAACCCTCCACTGCTTTCCTGCCTATCAAACTAGATCCCAGCATATCCCACATGTCACTTACCAGGTGTCAGAGAGCCCCAGTTTGCTTATCTCAGGTGCTCAATGCATAAAGACACAGAGGTAACCAACATAAAGACACTCAATTGAGGCACCATCCCTGGAGGTAGTTAAAAGACGGGTTGATATAGTGCTTAGAAACATGGTTTAGTAATGTGGGTGTGTTTTGGGTTTTTTTGTTGGTGGTTTTTTTTTTTGGTTTTTTTTTTGTTTTTCAGAGTTAGGTTGATGGTTGGACTAGATGATCTTAAAGGTCCCTTCCAACCTAGACAGTTCTATGATTCTATGATCCCACAGGATCTGAGACACTGCAATGATAGCCCTGTGCTTTAAAACAGTAAAAATATTATTGGACCATGTGTAATTACAGAGAAGCGACTTTTTAGTGGCAGTCCTACTTGTCTCTCATCCAGATCAATCGTGATTTATATTTCATATTTTTTTTTATTTCTTGCTCTACTACTCATTGAACTGGACCCATTATCAACCTAAAGTAATATCGTTAATTTCATTTTGACAGTTGCTATTCACTCTTACTGCAGCGCAGTCATGAAGCTTGAGGCTCAGTTCACTGCTTTGTGATGCTTCAGTCCTTCTCAAAAATGTAAATTGGTGATGAAGCCTGCAGATTGCACCCTCCATGTTTCACTGGGGAGCGATGTCCTTTCCTTTCAGCACATGTAGTAAAGAAAATGCTACTCAAAAATGTCAGCAAATAATTTTGTGGTCCCTGGCATGAGCTGCATAATCCATTACATTCAGCCACTAGTGCAAGAGAGGGGGGAAGCAAACTCCTCATGTGTTTTGTGGTAATGGAGGTCCCATTAGTTACATGCAAGTGCTGTGAAAGAAAGGAAATGGATAATGCTGCCACCTCTCTTTCTTCTCTGGCTTCTCCCATACTCTGCCCTGACTCTCTCTGATCCGTTGCCTGCAAAGCTGGGCTGCACCAGTGTTGCCTTCCTCCTGACATGAGTCTCCCTCCTGTGCACCTGAGGAGCAAGGAAGAGCTAACAGGGAGATGGATGCTCTGCTCTGGTCCCTTGGGCATAGAATCATGGAATGCTTTGGGTTGGAAGGGACCTTTAAAGGTCATCTAGTCCAGCCCTCCTGCAATGAGCAGGGACTTCTCCACATACATCAGGTTGTTCAGAGCCCTGTCCAACCTAACCTTGAATGTTTCCAGGGATGGGGCATCTACCACCTCTCTGCGCAAACCAGAGTTTCACCACCTTCATTGTAAAAAATTTTCTTCTTTATATCTAGTAAATCTCCCCTCTTACAGTTTAAAACCATTACCCCTTGTCCTATTGCTCCACTCCCTGACAAAGAGTCTCTCCCCGTCTCTCCTGTAGGTCCCCTGGAAGGACACTGGAAGGCTGTAAGTTCTCCCCAGAGTCTTCTCTTCTCCAGGCTGAACAACCCCAAGTCTCTCAGCCTGTCCTCATAGGAGAGGTGCTCCATCCCTCTGATCATTTTTGTGGCCCTCCTCTAGAGTGCCTCCAACAGGTCCATGTCTTTCCTGTGCTGAGGGCTCCAGAGCTGGAGGCAGTACTCCAGGTGGGATCTCACCAGAGCAGTTGTTAGGAGCAGGTGAGAGGCAGAGTAAAGGGAAAAAACCTCCCAGTTCTCACTTTCCTGCATCACAGTGTGAAAGAGTTTGTTTCAACTCTTGTGATGAAATTCTGCACAGGTATGAGGACTTTACCAGAGTAATTTAATAATCCCCAAATTGAGTTTAACAGTTAATGTTCTGTCATATGATATACGTGTGAGGTAATTTAACCATATTGTTCTTCTATTTATTTTGTACTAAAATAATGTTTCCGTTTCAGCTTGGTCAAAGGAAGCAATCAAGTATAAGAAGCTCAGATGAAATCCATTTAAACAGTTTAAACAATCCTCCAAGGCAATACCAGGTAAAAAGCCATTGCAGTTTATTTTTAAACAAAATCAAGAAGTAGTAGAGGCAGATCAGACTGACAGAATGACGACAGGTTTGAATTTATGTTAAACAATATGAATTAAGGACAAATCCACAGACCTTTTATATATCAGAAATAAATGCAATTATTTACGTATTTGCAGTACAGTCTGAGGGTGGTTTTGTCTCCTCTTTGTTTCTTAAATGCCACTCTTATAGTGCAATATTTTAAATGTTTTGAAAAATGTTTTTTAATTTTTGAGACAGAGTCCTCAACTGCATGGTGCAAATTAAGAAAACGAAAAAGAAACACAAAATCTTCCCCTCCCATCTGCTGAAGCAGTTTAGCTTATGGTGCCGAACCTCTATATTCTAATACCTCCAGCACTGCAAATATCTTTCAGCCTTTATGCTGTTGACAAAGTCTGTTTATTCTTTGCCTCCTAATCAAGTGCAGATAAGCATAAAGAGATCCGGCATAGTCCACATAAAGCCCAGCTATTCTGGTACATAGACTGCTCCTTTCTTTCTTGTAATACTACGAAGCAGGTGGAAAGGAACAGGCAAGAGCTGCTGGGGCAGTAGAACAAGATCATCTGAATGTGAAAAGGTATAGAAAACAGCGTGGAATTAAGTATACCTTGCTTAATCATAAATCAGAAAAAAGGTCTTTCCCCTTGGGCAGCCTATCTCTGCTCCACTCTTCCATTGTGCAGTGCCTGTACAAGTCTATTCCAAAAACTATGACTTCATTACCATGCAGCGATATATATTAAGATTACAATTTTATCGCATAAACATAAGGATGTGTGGCTTTGTATTTGAAACATTCTCAGATTATTAGGATAAACAGTACTGCTGCTGACCTTGCAAGCACAACTCTAGTCATGGTCTGGAACCACTAATCTGGGATGAGTCACTTTGCAACCACTTCTGGTCAGGTATATTACTGTGGAGACAAAAGCAGACACATAAATCTATGCATATTTTCTATCTTGTAGTGAAAAACAAAAAGTATTGTGTTGTCATGGGTTACACCATATGAAAATATTAAAGCCAAAGATAAATCCTCAAAGGTAATTAGAGACCTTGCTCTTGTTTGAGTAGTTTGATCTAATGGGAGAATCAGGAGCACAATTCATTTTTCCTGGAAAAGTAAAATTTGCATCTAAATTTGCTGGCTTAGGTTCCCCTTATTTTTAGCAGAGAAGGTAGTTATTCTAATGATGTGATTTATATGATCAATTTCAGCAGTCTGAGATGAACTGTCCTCTCAGGTTTGCTTTTTGTCTCTACAGAGGGAGTTAAAGGTGGCTGCCACAGATATGTCTATGTACATTAGAAACTATCTGTATTTGGTTAGATGAGTCCCAGCAAGGTGCTTAAATGACCTTAGAATGTGGGTTCCATTTTCTCTAAGCCTTACGTTGGGAAAAAGATAACTTACTAGATAAAATATGAAACTAGATTAAAACTGATTGCAAAAGGGTTTAGCAATTAGCATTGCTAATCAGGGTCATTATAATCTTCTGGTAGCAGTAAAGGCTAGATGTTTCACCTATATGGAGATCAAAGCTGCAACTGCATTAATCATTCTCATAGACTCCAGTAGTAGATTAAGTGAAGTGATATCGTGAATGAGAACATTCCTAAGATGTGTTAGTTTTCTAACTTTTATGTACATAGATGTGCAGAATCATAAAGTCTAAATATCTACTGCAGATGAAAGCGGAGATTTTTACATTATATTCCTTTAACCTGGCAAGTCCTACACTGAAATGTCTGAATGCAACAGGAGATTACAGAGCTCGTAGGTTCAGTGTCATGGTGATATTAGGAAGTTGAACTAAGAAAACTTTTTTTCTTCTTTCTTCTCTGCAGAAGATAATGAAGCGTCTCATTAAAAGATATGTACTGAAAGCTCAGATAGATAAGGAAAGTGATGAAGTCAATGAAGGTATGTTGATGAATTGTATGTTTAGATCTAATCAGAGAATCAAAACAAGTAATTAATGTGGTTACATATGCTACTTGAAAAATGTTTCCAAAATACTTAATCCACTTGACATGTTTACAGGTGCAAGATGTAAAAATAACATGAAATTGAAACTAAGGAAGGGATCATAGAGTCACAGATGTGGCTTTCTGTCTTTGCTCTCCCACCAGAAGCTGTCACTGATCTGACACCTTCTTGTGAGGAATGTTGCCACTTCTAGCAAAGCCCATGCATTCCCCCTAGGGAGGCTGCATTAAATGTAGCGGCTGGTTTGGGACACTCCAGTAGGAATCCTCCCTCGTGTGGGAGATGCATCAATGGTGATACACATGCTTCAGCCTTTTTTTTGGTGTGACTTAGTAGCTGGAAACCGATGGTGAATACACTTCCTGGAAATGTTGTATTCTGTTTGCACCCCTCTGATGCTTGGAAGACACTTAGTGCGGCAGGAAGAGAAGAGGACCACTCTCTTACGGACAGTGAGAGGCCTTGCTGCTGGCCAGGAAGACTCGGGCATCCTCGATCTGCATGACCTCTCTTTCATCTAACAGATCATTTGGGTTTTGTGAACTGATGTGACCTCTCACACTTTTACCTTCAGATTTGTTTGTTTCCTGAATTGCATCTTCATATTCCTATCCATAAGCCACCATTTCTCAATGGGCCATAGAACAGCCACTTTTTCTGCTTCAACAAAGGAACCCAGAGGAATCCCATGATAACTGTGAGATATTTGAGTATGCTGGTATTTTCCTTTGTTTGTTAACAGTGTTTTCTTCTAATGTCTCTTACAGGTGAACTGAAGGAAATTAAACAGGATATCTCAAGTCTCCGGTATGAACTCCTTGAGGAAAAATCTCAGAATTCTGAAGATCTGGCAGAACTTATACGGAAACTTGGGGAAAAACTGTCGATTGACTCTAAGGAAGAAGAAAGCAAGAGATAACCTAAACACTGAAGGAATGAAACAGAACATTAACAGTTCACTTAAAGCCATATTTCTGTTTTTCTCAAGTCTAGCTCACATTTCTACAACAGATTCAGAAATTAAATCATTCCAAATCTTTATTGAAAAACCACAGTGGCAAATCCTCTGTGTCCATGGTAAAGAGGAAATACCACTTGAGTAAAGGTATTTATTTATTCTATACCTGCTGAAGAAGAGTTAATTTTAGATTATTTTAATATTCAATTTACCTCTTCTAGAATTCCAGTGGAATCTTGATAAGCCCAGTCATGAAAGATTAAAAGCATAAATCTAAACTTTTCCTACATTAACTGGTTATTTTTGCAAATTCCCTTTTGTAGGCATTCTTAACATATTTTAGGGAAGAAAAGGAGGAAAATTCCAGGCTTTTACATATTTATATCAAAAGGTATTTAATTTTTCAAGCATAGTTTTCCCAACTAGCAAAAAAAAACCAAAAAGAAAAGCCTTTCTTAAAAATGCGTGGAAGAGGTAGATAGCAGAATAGTCAGAGCTCTCCCCTACTTATCCCTGTCACCACTGAACTATCCTGAAAGACAGGAGTTAGTGCATTAAGAAAGAAGTATTTTTCACCAAGTTTATTGAAGAGCTATTGCTGAGGCCTGAAAAAAACGTCTTTAATGTAAAATAATTAATCCTTGAGGTTCTAATCTGTTCCAGAATTCCCCAGTTCTCCAGCTTTTTTGTCTTCAACTAAAGCCCACAAACTGCAGGGTAGAGGTTTGAATGGAAAGTGGGTAATGTTTATTTAAGGTGGAAGATAGTAAACTGTTAGATGCAATTCTCTCTGAATTCTAGGAATGTCATGCACTGGAGACTGTGTTTTCCCACAGTTAAACTTGTTTAAATTGCTGAGTTTTGTTCAGATCTATCCTTAGCAAACGAAAACACATTCTTTCAAAAGTTCATGAAATTTCATCTATGGATTTGCATCCCTTGTCCTTTTTTCCACTTGGAGAAAGCTCAGCTCCTGTGCTGTATTCCCTAGGACTCCTTCCATGAAGAATCTTCCCTCCATGTCATCAGCAGCAGCCTCCAACGCTTCCACCCTGCTTTCTGCAGTTCATCTCCTGTGTCTCCTTCTGTTTAGCTGGACGAGAGGCAGCCCCTGCCATGCCTGGCTGATAGGTGTGGGACTGGCCAGCTGATATGTACATTCTGGACAGTCACCTGCTTTCTGGCTCTCCAGATAGACACAGGCAAAATTCCATCTGATTTTTCCCTCAGTTAATAGAGTCATTTGGGTTTCTGTCTTCTGACAATCACCAATTCTGGGGCTGTTAGAGGATATATTACATTGGGGATCTCTGCTCCTCTTTAAGCTTGGTTGAAATTCGTGAAAGGGCTGTGAGAAGTTGTAATAGGAACATCAAGATGTATAACTCACCCATAAAAGCCTTGTATGTTTAGGAAACAAGGCTGAAGATGGCTTGTCAGTAATTGATTTTGAACTAGCTTGGTGAAATTTATTTATTGTGGAATGTATCAGAATGTTTCTGCCTCTCCCTTTTAGACTGGAGGTTATTTTTTAATGCGTTTAGATTAATTTCTGGCTAAACTTACTGATAGCCCTTTTTTAAAAAATTATTGGTGAAATCACTGTGTATTTTCAGGGAAAAAAAGAGGGTACTGGAGTAGTTTTTGGACAGGTGGAGATGGGGGGCTCTGTCCTGCCGAGGGTACTGGAGTAGTTTTTGAAATCACATGCAGACAGGTGGAGATGGGGGGCTCTGTCCTGCCTGGAGGGCGATGGAAGCTGCTGTGGAGGTGGGCCTGCCCCAGGGGTGTTGTCATGGCTTGGGGGAACTGCTTGGCCTTCTGCTTGGCCCATGAGTTTAGCCACAAACGGAGCGTGTGGGACAATCCCTGTCCTTTGGGCCTCAGGCACAATGAACTCAGGGTTTAGAACTTTTAAGACTTGTTCCTCTGAAGGAGAAGAAGGAAAGTGAGATTTTCAAAAGTAGTAGAGCAGTCTGTATTACAAACCACAGTGTGCTGGCCTAAAGAAAACTACAAGCTACAGAATAGACAATTTCATAACTCGCCTTTAATCATGAGAAAGCATTACCTCATGACCTGCAGTATTTCCTGTGGCAATCAGCAGGGGGTACTGCAGGCTCTTGAGATGACCTGCTGGATGGTCTTTGGCAGAAACGCTCTGGTTTCTGTCAGATGTTGTGTGGAAAATGAAGGCGGTTGGGGGATCTCAGGCTAGAAGGCAGCGTGAAGCTGACTTCAAGGTTTTGACTTCAAGCTCCTGGATGGTTGCTGCCCACCTCCTTTGGCCAGGAATGGCCACTGATCTTGAGTTTTGAGTTCTGCTCAAGTATTTTGGGCCTGGTTTTCTGAAACAGTGAGCACTTACTACAGCTCCGTTGAATGAATGACCGCATTGGAGACCATACTGATCAAAGCACATCTTCCACCTTCAACAAGCTCTTCAGAAAACTCTGTTGGTCAGAACTTGAGGTAACAAGGACAGTCAAAGTTTGCTCGTAATCAAAAGCCTTTATTTATTGTCATTATAATGTACAATTTGGATCTGCTGTCTAGTGCTAGATGATGGTAAAACCTTTGATCTCCATAAATCCAATGTAAGGAAATATGTAAACACAGTTTAAGATGCAGGAGCTTTTCAAGTGAAGATTTTTATTGCAGAGGTAAAATGGACACTGTGAATTTGTTTAAGCCCAGATTTTGACTTACCTTAAAACTATAAGATCGTAATGTATATATTGTATTTCATGAAGAAAATACATATGGATTTTTTTAATTCAATGAAGATATTTTATATGTAGTTATTACTCATGGAACAATTTGTTAAATATATTTGAAGAGGTTATTGCCAAATGTAGTGTGACAAGCAATGTAGTATTTAAAATGAGCACAATACCAAATATATTATTCTGATAAAAAAATTAAATGTACCAGACTGAAAATACCTTTGTGATGCATTGTATGAACACATTGGGCCTTCACTGGGAACCTTTGGCTTCTCTTGCTTGGAGACAATAGCAAGACAAATATGGTAAAATACTTGAATTTCTGATCAACACTATTACAAAAAAAAAAGTTTCACAGAAGTTTCCAGGATTTTTTAGTGAATTATTAGAATAACAAGATAGTCTTCTTAGTTGTTTCTTTAAATCTTGTTAATTTTTTGAGCTCAGCAAATCAGTTTCTGCAGCAGCTGTTTCCACATCTAAACCAGATCTACTATGAAGATATATTGGCTTTTATATTTTTTCCCCTTAATATTTCTTAAGCTTGAATTACAAGACGTGGTGAATATAATCTGTCATCTCTTAGACATTCTCCTCTCTGTTCACACAAACATATTTCACTAAAAAATATAGGAAGGCTTAAAAAATTCTGAACAGAAAAAAAATGCAGTAAGAAAATCACCAAATCAACAAAAACTTGCCCAAGGGGTTCTCTCACTATTAGGGATAAAACCAAATCATGCCCAGCTCTTGGGGAAAAGCCTTATACATCATGGAGGGCTGCAGGTATTAGGGAGTAATACTTCACAGGCAATGCAAGCTTAAGGTCCTCAAGATTTACAGTAACAGGTCCTGAGTAAGAGCTACAGGGTTTCACATACAGATTCAGATATTCCAGGTTAAAATCTCCTGTATTTGACCCTGC
The DNA here is from genome assembly GCF_001431845.1 of Calidris pugnax. NCBI lineage: Eukaryota > Metazoa > Chordata > Aves > Charadriiformes > Scolopacidae > Calidris > Calidris pugnax. The sequence continues at coordinate 31,558,734 of NW_015094510.1, forward strand.
TTTAAAGCACTGCCAAGCCAAGCCAATGAATTCTACTGGTTTTAAAAGTGAATTCACCTGATTTTAGATACCAGCCATGAAGACTTCTGCATCTGAATTCATCTAGACTGTCTTTGTATTCAGTCGATAGACAAGGTAGACAAGTATTCCAGGTGAGTCCTAGAGCAGAAGTGACCATTTCTCTCCAATTACTCTGAAGAAGTCACTGTTACCAGTGTTTATGATGAAGTGTGAGAAGTCCCACCTTGGTAGAAGTGAGCATTGCAGCACACGGCAGAGCCATGGACCATCAAATGCTCATCTGCTTGGAAGCACTTGAACCGATGAGGCCAGTAATTAAGAGGGGCAGGATCTAACCTGCCTCCAGAAGAATTCAGCTCAATTCCCAGGGGTGATGGATGAGTATGGTTCTTCTTTACTCTCCAGAAGAATTTTTTCCTTCTTCATTAATGTAGCTGTGGGTAGGCATAAATGATAATACCTATTAACTGCGTCTACATGATGCTGACTTACTGTGCACATGGCAATTGAGTTCTTGTCAATGAACCAGGAGCTTCATAATAAAGAGAAGTTCATATCCTGTGTTTTAGTACATTGTGGTAAGCATGTATTTTGAATATTATGTCTTTAAAGTTTACAATATACAGTTTGATCTTGGCAGTCCTTCAGCTATAGCAGCTGTATCATGTAATTTACTGAGAACATGTTCTCATGACTGCAGTGTCCCAAAATGCAGTTTTGTCCAATGAAATCTTGCATTTGCCTCTCAGAGATTTCCCTCAAGCTTGAAATTTGTAGCTGAACATTATAATTAATACATTATAGACCACATAATGTGCAACTGTACTCATTTGCAGAACAGTAGAAATTGTCCTTATGTTGAAAATTGTTCATTTTTCACATAAATACTTAATGCTTTTTTTAATTCATTAGAAAATGCCTGGTGTGAATAATATTTCTTATTTCTAAGCACTTATGTTCCTGCTTAAATTTTAATTTGGCCTGTGGAAAATAGAACTCGTAAATTAAACATCTCTATTTGGAAAAATACTTTGTGCTTCAGGAGCTCGTATCACAAGGGAAGTTAGGTGAGGCTGAGGAGTAAGTTAAACGTAAACTCCATGCGCTTAGAAGGCCAGGGAATCCCATATGATATAACGCTCCTCCCTGGTGTATATTAGCTTGAGGAGCTCAAAATGTTTCATTTATTCTCTTGTTTCCACTGTTGCAAAACCCAACAGTCTCCTGTTCCTCTTTCTGTTATTGTCACCCTCCTTAACGTGACAGTGCAGAAGGGATCACAAGGTACATTCTTTCAATGCTTCCTACGTCCATACAACTGTGTTTTAGTAGCATCTGCTTTTGTTTTAACCTTTTCAATATTCTGTGATTCAGCTCCTTGACATTTTCTCTTTGCTCCTTTAATCGATGGACCTCAAATCAAGGTAACTAAAAAAGATCGGATCGTATAGTATGCAAAGTACAGTTCAGCAGATAAATCATTTTCAATTCATAGCAATATTTTTGTTTACTTTTATGTATAAACACTTTTATATCACTTTGACATTTCATTGTGCTTTATAAACAAGAAGAAGTATATTCTGGTAGGTTTGCACAGTCTGTCAATAAGAGCAGAAATAAAGTGACAAGTCCAAAACCCTTTTGATTGTAGGCAAAACCTCCTCACTCTCAGATAGTGGATCGATTTCTACAAATAAATTTAATTTTCCATGACCTTTGCCAAGCCAGTTCAACTCTCTGTTCCTCAGCTTCTTCATTTATGCCAGGCGAGAATGATACTAACCAATGTAAACATGCTGGAATAAGTAGTTTGAGGAATTTATAAAAGAGAAAATTTCAATTCTTTCTCAAAGGGAGTAGTTCCTTGCTTCCAGAAAAGAATTTGACTAACTATACCGGAAATTCAATGGCGTGATCCACCTCAATAGATTAATGTCTTCACAGCAAAAGGCATTGCTATGGGATTGTTTTGAGAATTGCAATTCTAAAAGTCCCAGTTAAGACACTCACTGAGCCTGCCGGGTCTGTAGCCCAGTTAATCACTCCCCACCTCCTCATGGTAAACTGGGGCACTGCAGCTGGCTCATGACATGCTCACTTTTGAATGGAGAAAAATCACACAGTAAATTGTTTAGAACAGCACAAGTCATGAACAGTCTTTGTGGCGAACAGAAAATAAGGTACAATATCAGATTGCTATCAAATCATGTCAGTAGTGAAAGATTTGAGACTACTTGGGGTGGCCGTGGTAGAGCACGTGTGATCTCTGCTGAGATGGTGGTTCTGTTTTTCTAAAGAAAATGTTTCTCCTAGAAATGACCTTGTGCTTGAATTTGTGAGCATCATCTAAGAATGCTGTGAATTTCTTCCCTCCGAAGTGGGATCTTACACTTAGCTTTGCACTTTATTTGAAGAAACTTAACTACCCGGTACAGCCACATCCTGTGAGCAGAGACTTCTCTCTGACCCTACAGGAGGCCATTGACTGTGGTACCATCAAGAGTGTTAAAGCCATGCCCTGGCTGGACCAAGAAAGACTTCTCAGTATCAGAGTGTGAGAAAATGGAGAGAAAATCACTCCCAAAGAGCCTACGGTTCTTTTACTGTCTGAAGTTTCCCTGTAACCACCTATCAATGTTCCATGTGATTTTGTCTCTTCTGGTTTAGATATACACAACACAGATAACTCAGCAAACCATCTAGACTCCTCAACTAAGCTCTGAAAAGACATAGAAAATTCTAGGACAGAATTTCAAATGTCTAAAATGTGCCAGCAAAATGTGCTTTCATAATACCTCTTTCTCTCTGCTGGTCAGGTAAGTCCCATCCACTGTCACAAAACCCTACTTGTGAATGTCTGTGAAAGCAGGGACAGGTCACCTGCACCTTCTGCTTCAGGGCCTTCACTCAACACAGACTTTTATTAGTGCTTCAGAGGTAAATCTTGGCTTAGAGGGGAGGCCCAGCCTTGGTCCAATCTTTTTGTAGTTCAAGATCCTGAGAAAATGGGAATCCCTGGTTGGGTCACCAGGCAGGTCTGCATGGAAGTAGTGAGTCAACAAGAACTGCTGGCAGTTGCACATGAAAATATGCCGAGTGCTTCTTCATGCAGATGGTGTCACAGCTTTATGTAAGACTCAGATTTTAGATAATTTTATTTGTGTCTGTTACAAATTAATCCATATAACGCTTGGCTTTACACTACAAAACCCAGCAGTTCCAGTTGATCTAGCAGCTGATCACTCAACCTCAAATTATTCAATCGTTGCATTAAGCAAGCATCAAGATGTTTTTTCATGCACATAAATTTTCTAGTCACCAGTTGAATCTTAATCTAAAGGAGAGTGTGGTGGGGATTGGATGTGTGTTGATGATCCCCGTGAGGTATCCCTACCTCCCTGCCCCAATAGTATCTCCTTGGATGATGGCATCTCGTGGTCCTCGTGGGTTTCCCCAGGAGTTCAATAGGAGAGAAGATAGTTATCCATCATTCAAAAGGATTAGAATTATTTTTAACAAATGGTCTTGTTGCCAGGCTTGCTTGAAATTACTTCAAATACACATATTTCTTTTGGTTAATTTTACACAGGGAACAGTTCCTGAGCCCCAGGACTGCAGTCAGTGTACTGCAGTAGCTCTGGAAAAAAATAATCCCATTTCTTCCCTTACTTTATCAAAAAGAAGAATTGAAAAATTTTGAAGCAGAGTTGGTTACTGCAAAGTTGACATACACGTGCCTCTCCAGTGAACTGTTTATGCTAAACTTATCCTAACATTTCTTTTGAAAAGTAAATTACTAAGCTTACCCGTTTATTTTTAGGTTTATTGGTTTACATACTTGGTTTAGGCAGAAATTCCACTCTGATTGCAATAAATGTGTTTTGACTCATAATTTTCAATGTCTATAAATTTTACAGTGTTGTCACAGCACAGCCAGCAGCTGCTAGCCAACAGTTTGCCATACTAAGCTTCTTCCATGAACAATAAATATCATCAGCTCATGCAATGGTAGGTAAAGCCCTCTGTGTACCCGCAGACCACAGGGTGCGTGCCAGAAGACGACAGATGGTAGTAGATATCCATCTTATTTAACAGGCTGTAACAAAGACAGCTTGGACTTTCTGGCAGGTAAATGATATTTGGATTCACTGGGCAGGTTGTAGCAGAGTTGCTGCTTCAGGCTTTGCAGGCCCTAAATCAAAGTAATCCATCCTGGTGACTTCCATGGCAATATGCAAAGACTGAATTTCCTTCCCTGTGTACTCAGAAAATTTAAAATTAACTTTATAATGGGACTGAAAATTATCTATATGCCTGCTGCTCTGTGCGATACAAACCTGTAGTTGCTTGTCCAAAGTACATTCAGTCTAATAACAACCTGGAGAAACTAGTCTTCAAATGCAGTCTCAGGTGTTTCTTGGTTCAGAGCAGGGAACTAGAGGGGCCGGGTTACGATGGAGCCCCTGCGGGCAGGACTGTGGGCAGGCTCCCAGAGCCCAGCAAGGACATTCCTGAAATCTCCAATCCCATAGTTCACTAATAACTGTAAATTTCTAGTCTTAAAAATTGCAAAGCAAAACCTAAGGATAGTTCCGGTGTAACTGAAGCAGTAGTGACTGAGTGAGTGAAAGGCAGCTTCCAGCGCCTTCTGAGGTGTGTGGTCCACCAGACATCTCAAGACGGTTAGACGCGTAATTACTGCTTTGCCAAAAAATGTAACGTGGAGAGTGTCCACATGTGGACAGCAGGCAAAGAAACCATTGACAGCTCATCACCTGCTTAGCCGAGTCATAACAACAGGTTTTCTGTAGTGCTATCCAAAATAAGTATAATTACTGTCTGGATCAAAGAGAGGATTTGACACAGCCTGGAAGCATATCACATTTTCTTGAATTTAAGAGAATTACATTCTCCCTTGTTAGGCTAACACTGTCTCTGTGAGTCCGACTAAACCCTGTCTTCTGCTAAGCCCATCTCTATAAATGTCTTAACTGGGTATGTAAATACAGGAGTATCATCTTCTGTCCAATAAAACAAGTATTTTAACAATTTCATTTCCCAACTGTATTTCCATTTTCCTTCATCTACTCTTTTCCTAAGTAACAATGACCTTGAAAACAATGATTTCCCACAGCAGCGCCTTGGCCCTGCCAGTATAAACTCATTATGCCGTGGCCAGAGCTTTGAATTAACAAGTGCAGTTAGGAAAGAGATGCATCGATTCAGTAATAATTATAATATAACCTGCTTATCTTTGTGCAGTATATTTATCAAGGCCATGCCTAACTGCGTTAGGTGCACCAGCTTTCCAGAAATCTTGCTATAAAAAGGGAGGGGAAAAATAGAAATAAATCCTTGTCTGTGCAAACTCAATTCTGGAAATCAGAACCACTGTCCTCGTTCTCATTTCTTCTTGTTTACAGTGTAAAAGGATGTGAGTATTACAAACAGGCCCTTACTTTTAAGGGCCAGTTTCTGCTGGGAGTAGTTGTCCTTAGCACTACAAGTGGCTGTGAGCAACTGTGATATAGACAAATCCCCTTCAGAAGATTGCACCCCCATAAAATTCAAGCCTTATAGCCTGGTTCCTATTTTCCCTGCCCCCTCAGGCTGCAGCAGCAGTGATGCAATGGGTGTCCTGGCTGGGTATCAGTGTAAATAAAACACATCAGCCCCTGGGGGTCTGGTGGCTCTCTCTATTCCTGCACTCGTGAGCTCTATTTTCCTGGGGGTCTGCATGAACATAAGCCTTAGTGCAAGCTAACAGCTGCCTCCCGTGTGGATTATTTGAATGAAGGTGTTAAGAAAAAGCCAAGCATGGAATCTGAGCCCACATGCGCCTTCAAAGTAGGTTCAAGAGTATTCCTAGCTAAAGTGTGCATGGACCTGATGTGGGAGTATGATGTTTTCCTGGCCTGAGGCCACTGTTGTAATGCCCATGATGTCATTGTTTGACTCCATATGGCTCATTCAGGACAGACAAATTGGCCTAAAATCCTACAAATCAGGTACTACAAGGCCTTATCAGGTACAATAAGGCCTTAGCAGTTATCCAGGTGCAAGAATTACAGCCACCTGAGGGCAGTGATGATGCACAGAGCATGTCAGGGCATATGCTTTGGATGATCTGGGCCTATGGCACCACTTTTGTATCCAGGAATGAAAAACACAGGAAGATGCAGCATGACTGGAGTTAGTACATCCATGAAGGCTCTCAGGTACAAGATGCCTGACAGACCAAACCATAGGAAATCTTGAGCAGAGACATCACTTCCAACAAATGCTCTAAGCAATCTGTGTTTATGCTCATTTGCAGTACATTTTTTTGTATATTACTTCTTAAGGAAGAAGCAAAGTATAGCACTGTTGGAGCTGCCTAATTAAAAAGCAAACCTATTATTTGAGGTTCAGGCAAACTGCAGGTACAGAGTAAACCCAAACTCTGTTTGACTCTGTATGAAAGCGGCAGAGCTTTAAGGACAAACGTAGGAAAAAGTTCAGTGAATTCAAGACCTGCCGTTCTGAAGGCGCCTGCAAGGGCAGCATCCACCACGCTGGGGCAGCAATGCCCTGTTCTTGCTTAAAGAGCAGGTGATGGATCGACTCCGCGCAGTCCTTCCAAACCCTGCCGCCTCAACAGGAGAAACATGCTCACAAGGACACTCACACACAAACACAGCTTGTTTTATACACATGCATGGTTGTATGTAAAAATTTACAAATTATATGTATACACTCATATATACATACCTGTATACAATCACAGAATGACAGAATGATATGGGGTTGGAAGGGACCTCTGGAGATCATCTAGTCCACCCCCCTGCCAAAGCAGGTCCACCTAGAGCAGGTTGCACAGGAAAGTGTCCAGGTGGGTTTTGAATGTCTTCAGAGAAGGAGACTCCACCACCTCCCTGGGCAGCCTGTTCCAGTGCTCTGCCACCCTCAAAGTGAAGAACTTCCTCCTCATGTTTAGGTGGAACTTCTTATATTCAAGTTTGTGCCCATTTCCTCTTATCTTGTCACTGGGCATCACTGAAAAAACACATACACACATGCATACATCTTATTTGATTTTTATGGCACCTTGGGCATTCAAATACAGTATTTCCTATAATGCAGACTGTCAGGGGAGACTCCAGTCAAACCAATCAAAGGCCACAACAAATGCTGTGGAAAATGTTTCAGACTTTGGGAGACCACAGTCACGCATCTCAGTCACACAAGGAGAATAAGGGGCAATGGACACAAGCTGCAGGAAAGTAAATCTGGATTAGGCATGAGGAAATGTGTTTTTCCACTGGTATGCTCAAACACTGGCACAGGGTGCTCACAGAGGTTGTGTAGCCTTAATCTTTTTTTGAAAAAATTGAGTGGATAAAGCCTTGGGCCAATTTATCAGGGTTGGGTCTACTTTGAGCAGGAGGCTGGTCCAGATGCTCTATCGAGCTTCCTTTAAAACTAAATTCTCTATCTGATTGTATTATGGATACCTTTATATATATTTACAAGCCTCATAGATTGAAAGTGTTGTCCGGATTTATCCAAAGCAGCTATTTGGTATCCTGGACCAGTCACATTTGTAAAGCCTCTGGTTTGTGTTGCAGTAATTGAAGGGAAGCAAGAAGTCTTCTGAGATTTCAACATTTTGCTTTTCCCTTGCTGAGTTTGGGAAATTTATTAATTTTCATGCGTGGCTTCCAGATCTATGATTAATCACTTCCCTCTCATCTAAACACAGCAGTTTTCCAGTATTTGTTTATTTTATTTTCCCAGCCAAGGAAAATAGCCAAGGAACAAGCAGCAAGCAAAGGCCCCAAGCAGACAAACCAATAGAGGCAAACAGTCATGGACCCATCCCTGCTCGGGAAGCTGGAGATTGCAGAATGCAACATTTTTGTGTAGCAGAAAAAATTATTATACTAACCTGACACAACAGAGTTAAAAAGTTGTCTAGAAAATTGTCTGACAATTCTTTAGAAAGATATTGTATCAAGTGTCTGTAGTAGCATCAAAATGAAGCTCTATAAAAGCAGTGGCACTTCAAGTGTAACTCAATATAAACGTTTTAAATCCCTGAACACAGAAACTTTTAAGATACTCTTGCTGTCACTCCTGAGGCTAGCACTCCAAGAGTGAAATGGGTTGTGCTCAATCTACTTCAGCTATTTCATGTTAGCCTGTTTCTGGAAACATGACTCCAAATCCTTTTTCTCATGTTTCCTATCTTGCACTGATTTTTTTTCCCAATAAATCCTTGTTCATCCATGTTTGGTGTGGATTTTGGAATAGCTGTTATGGAATAGCTGACAGAGCTCATTTGAGGTGGTAGAGGCCAAGAGAGAGGGAAGCAGAGAACCTACTTTGGATTTCCAGCAGAAGGTCAAATGAGTTATTTTTTTATTATTATTTTTTTTTTAGTTGCTATTGATCAGCTTAAATGGTTATAGGTAAACATGAGAAATCTTCTGATTTATTCTTTCTTTTGTTCCTGAATTGTTGTACTAGATTTATTCAGATTTTGTAAAAAGAAGAGAGGACTCTATGATCTCTACTTTCATTCATTATTTCTTCAGTAATGCTAACATTTCCCAGTTCCAACAGCCAGCCAGTGTTGTAGTTTTGCACAGGGCTTGTGCTGTATTTTCCTCACACAAGAAGGATGGAGTGAGAAGTTTCTGATAGATGTCCCTGAGTAAATGGCCTCTTTGGACATGTATAAGCTTGGAAAATAGAGCAGGGAATTTGACCCAGCAGCCCTGGAGTTCAAACCCAGCTGAGGGCCAGGATGCAGCCCTGGCCTCTGCCCCAGGTGGGCATCAAATCTGTGCTGCCCCAAGGGGAGAGAGCAGGAGCACTGGGGCCAGCCCTCCGTCCAGCTTTGCTCATATAAGGTGGCTGCTCCTCCTCACCCCAGTTCCCAGCTGCTCTAGTTGTACAGTGATGGAGCCTGCAAAGACATATGAGGATAAAACCCTCAGCTCCCTTTTTTTGGGGGGTCTCCCATGTTAGACCTGTTTATTGGCTCCCAATGTCTCTCATCTCAGAATGGTCTGAAGGCTGTCTTGCTTTTGCACATAAAAAAACCTATTCCAATCACCTGTCCCACTGTCTTGAAGCATCACAGTGGTGGTACACCTTGAACCACCTGCATGATTTTGGGATGGATATATTTCCTTGGGTCATGCTACAATAGACAACACTGAAAACTGCAGCACTGTCAGGCTGTATTTTCATATTTCTTGTCCCTCCAATTCCACATCTGCTAAATAGCTGCCCATTGCCTCATTTATAAATATGAAATCTCACTTTAATGTTTACCATTCATGTGACTTCCGTTTCATCAGTCTGATGTCTAGTTTCTTCTTTTGGGGCTGGCACGACTCCAACCCTGGCAGGGTCATGAGGGTTGAATTACCTCTGTTCCTGGGTTTTAGTCTGCAGAAAAGTGATTAGGTGACATGGCCTTGTGCCCATTGCTCTTGAGCCTTGACAGGCTGATGAGTGAGGCGAGTAAATTGATTGTGAGTTTTCTGTGCCTTCCATAACCTAAGCTAAAACTGCCACTTGCCTGGACAAACCACAGCTATTTATTGCTGTAGCTCATTTTAACTTTTTCTTTTTTTCATAAGTAGTTTTCATTAAAGCCAGTGCTGCAATTTGCACACTGTTGCTCAGAAAAGAACATGGAATTTTCAGAGTTTTAGGGATAATTCTTCAACCAAGCGGATGGCCTTTTGGCAAACTTTGTGAGTTATCATTCCCCAGAGGTTTTGCATCTAACTGCAGACAAGAAGATTTGTGAAATTACATAGGATCTAAGGAGGACTTGGAAGAATGGAGTAAATACGTTTCCCTATTTATGGTTGGGAACCATTGTTTTTACTGGGTTTTTGTGGAGGACAGGTAGGCAACAATATTGTCTGAAGGGTCTGCACAGCTGCTTTCCAAATCCTAAGGGAAGTGGGGCAGTGTGGAACAAATATGTGCTAAAGAACATGTCCTGCCAACAGGAAAATGACCAAACCAGTTTGCCTGATTGAGTATTGGCAAAAAGAAACTTCTTAAATCTGCACCAGGTAGATCAAGGCATGAACATTGCTGTGCAGTCTGCACACCACCAGTGCTCAGTAACAAAACACTAAACCATCCTCCCAGCTGTAGCCTCTCTTAACACAAAGATAGGGTTGACTTGTGTGTTTTTGGTGCTAGTGCTTCATGATGAGCAAAATTAGGGGTGTGAGAACACCTTCATTGTTGAGGCAGAAAAGGTATCCTTTGATCCTTCTACTGTCATTAGTGCATATATGGCTGCCTGATTTCTAGCATCAAAAAGATCTCCTTTTGGATTAGGATGACACTGGGAAGGGGTTTGTGTGACCTCACCTTCAAGCAGGATTCCCAGCAGAGAAGTCTATGCCTGAGGGAATCCAGACAGCTCGGTCTGCCCCAGAGCTCCTGTTGCCCCTCCATGGGCTGCCCCCAAACACTACATTTCCTAGTCTAGAGGTCCACAGCAAACTTTCTGTTCTGGACCTATTTATTGGACATGAGGGAGAAAAATAAGTATATGTTCATGAAAAATATTATTTTCATTCACTTATTCTTACTCACTACATGGTGATTTACTGCACTTTTACATAAAGTTCCTGGAGTTTGACTTTAGAAAACATTGAAATGAGAACCGAGGGATTGGAGTGACAACCTGCCAGTGATCCAGAAGCACTCAGGTTGTTTACCTTGAACATGGAGAAAGTAGGCTGACACAGGAGACTGAAGGCTTCTTATCTCTCTTTTTCATGAGAACAAAATTTCTTTTTTCTCTTCTTGACCAGCACCATTTCTCATTGCTTCTGTATAGGAAAGGGCAAAAACTTCACTTCCTTGTAAGTAAATTTATAACTACTCTAGATCCAAGAATTGGGAAAAAATCACTCTTTTCCAAACCTCCTTCTTAACCTTCTCATATCCTCATATTGTTTGTATATTTAGAAACATGCATACATAATAAATATATTGTGAATATGTAACATAACCTATATACAGTCTCTGCATCTATGTATCTATATGATGTAACGTATTTCTGTATATGTACATCTGTATGCATACAAAGACCATATAGAAAATATGCACAATTTTATATAAGCGTACACGCTTGCAGACATGCACATACAAACACGCATTTTTAATTTGATCAAATGTCTACAGCACTTAGAGTATTGGGGTATAATAGTCTGATTGAAAATCACTGGATGTTCCTCAATGGTTGTCAATACCAAACTAGCAGAATTTTCACTTAGCGGTTAATTCAGAGGCAGGAGAAGGCGACATTTTCCATTTTTAGTATGAACTAAATGACTTATGAATTCAGTCTCCTGCGAGTAAATGGTTTGGCAAAACGTAGCTGTCTTCTAGACCTGAAATGTCACCAAGACATTTGGCTCACAGCGTTCTGGCACTCCTAAGCCCGGGCTGCCATTGCTGCACAGGTTTCATCCACAGCCATGTACTATTAAGACAGTTTAAAACTCAAAAACCAGATTTCTAACTTTTACTTTTTTTTCCAATCCATCACTATAAATCACAAATCCAGGGCCAAATTCCCAGAGCAAAATAAATCTCTAGTGAAAATAAATCCTTTTATTTTTTTCTTTTTCCTGGTAGAATATGTTATTAAAACTGACTGAGACCCACAGGATATGAAAAGGTTGCGGTTGTCAAAAAACCTGTCATTAACTTTTTCAAAAACAACCACAGCTTCTGTATTTTGGGTAATAAACAGGTTACGCTTTGAGGTGACTAACAGAACTGCTCGACATAGTGTAACTTGTGGTTTGGGCTGGGCTGGTCACTAAAATGAACAACAGATGCTCTCTTGTACTTCTCCCCTTTGGAGAGCTCAGTTAGTCAGAAGAGCCTTAGCTGAAAAATAAATTTACTGAAAAGACAATTTTTACCTCAAACCAGGACATGACTGAAAAATCAGGTGGGAGCAGTTTTCTTCTGGTCTGAAACTCAAATCCTGTAATTTCTTAAAATGTCTTAAAAAGCTTTCCTCAATCATCTCCAGTGACGCCAATAGCATCATTTTTCCATGCCCAAAGAAATTCTGTGAGTGTCCCTCAGAGTTATCAGTGTTTTAGGGAAAAAACATGCAGAAAGTTAACTCTTCCCAACACAGGGTAAACAAATGTATTTATGGATTAAACTACCTGTGGTGGATTTTATGGAAACAGTTTCATACCTTTGTTTTCAAAACAAAAAAGCAGAAATGGTTGATCTGCTAATATGTGCAAAGAAAATAGAGCAGGAAAAACATTTCCGTTCTTAAGCTGTTTGAGGGTCTTTCAAATTGCCTGTCAAACACATATTATATTCAGTATAACTTTCAAGTACACATAATTTTATAGGATAGAAAAGGTAAAAATAAAAAAGGCAGAGATATTGTTGTAATTCCACAGCAAGAAGCAAGATGTGGAGGAGAGAAAGCCAACTTTGATTCCAGCTCTGGCACAGACTTCCCACCTCCCGTTAGACCCTGTCTACACTGCAGACTCTTGGTGGTGCAGCTCAGGTTTAGGGTTTTGAGCTCATCCAGCTAGAAAAAACACATATTTCAAGGCAGAGGTGTTGTTGCAGAAGCCAGCATGGCCTATAGGGCCCACCCACAAACATGCTCAGAGCACTGGTCCATGCTGGCTACCACAGCTGGGCTAATTGTAGCCTCCAAACTAGAGAGGGTAAAGCTAAACTTTGTGCCCCTGCAGGTCTAGGTACTGATGAGGTCCCTTCCAACACTAACCATTCTATGATTCTATGATTCTATGATGTACCTCACACCAGCTGCACATACCTCGGTGCCACAATCAGCTCTACGTCAAGGTGCCACCGTAGACCCCTTGATGCTGCAGTTTTTCTGCTCACTGGCAAGCACCAGTTGCATTTCACATGGAAAACTGCAAAGGCTTAACGTTTCTGTGCTTGTTTCTTCGGTGTGAGAGAAACAATAGCTTGTTTTCACTCCCATCTTCTCCCTTATAAATTCTCCAGTGATGGTTTTATTGTGTGCTTATGTCTCCCACAAATGTAGGTCTATAGGGCTGGAATAACACAAGCAACAACCACAAAAATAGGAATAAATAATGAAGTGCAACCCTATTACAAGTTAACCATCTGGCCAAAAGGTTGTCTTCAATGTTTTTTTCTGTTCTTATCATTTTGATGCTCCAAGCTATTTGCTGGGGCAAGGATGAGAGAATCGCTGGCAGCTGCACCAGCAGTCCCTGTCAAGACCTGGTCAAAGGAGTCATAAGCCAGAAAGAGGGAGGTTTGTTTTCTCTGCCTGTAATTTGTTTTCTGTTCATATATTTCCTTTGGGCTTTAAAGGAGGAGATGTGAATGTGAGTGTTTAAAGTGAAATGCTGTTTTCCAGCGTTCCAGACCTCCTCTAGGGTCTTTGCCAGTTGTTGCTTCTCTCTGGATGAATATAAGCATTACCTTTTCTGTGAAATCTGTAAGGACACCCACAAGTTCCTGCAAAGTTCAGTGGGAATAGGATAGTTAAAAAACTTTGAAATCTACTAAAAAAGATGCTCCCATAGGGTAAGGATCCCACCCGTTTGTTCTGTTCTGTGTTGTGGACCAGCTTTGCTTTTTCACTTAAAATAGTGCATTCTGGCAGGAAAAGTCTTGTAAGTATTTTAAAATATTATCTCCGGTGATGGGTCAACAAAAGCAGCCAGGAGTCAGCCTGGTCATTTAAGTCCAGGACTTAAATGGACTCAGAAGTCCACCCCTCGTGCTGAGATGGGATCAGCTTTATAGACATCTTGCCTCAGTCTGCTTTTAAAACCTCAGATGCTGGCGACTCCACAGCGACCATAACCCATACATGTGCTTTATTGTCCTGAAAGGTAGATTTTTTCTTTCTCTCTTTATTGACCTGAAGTTTTCTTGCTGTTTTTTCAGGCTGTATCATTACAGCACAGTGAGTTAGAACAGATTATTCTCTTCCTCTGCTACAGCCGCCTATGCATTTGCGGTCTATTGTTATTTCAGTAATTTCTTTCAGACTAAACACCAATTCTGTCAATTCTTTTCCTCAAAAATCATGGGGTTTAGGTTCTTCTCATTTAAGATTTCTTCTGAGTTTTTTTATGTCCCATACTAAATGCAGTTGTCCAGCTGAGGCCCTGCCAACACAAAACAGACCTCTGGTATGACTTAGTCTTACAAGCTCGCCTTCAGTTTATGCTGGTCTTTTCCTTGAGAGCATGTCAGAGGTGACTTTCATTTCATTCCTGGTTTACCATAACCTCTGAACACTTTTTTGGGGTAGAATTCCTACCTAGTCTGTTGCTTCCCAGCATGAATCTGAGGATAAATGTGGATTTCTGCTCACATTTTAATTGAATTACATTCAATTTGGGATTTTCGCCAGATCATTTCTCTAATTTTTCCACATGATTTTGCATTTAGCCTGCCTTCCAGCAGCTCTGCAGTCCCTGCCAACTCTGGGAAAGGACTATCTTGAATGGAATGTTCTGCTGTTTTGTGGAGTTGATGCCTGAGGACCTTCCTGAGCCTGGGCACAGCTCTTCATTGATGGAACACCACTGACTTCAGCTGAGGCCTGCTGTTCCTCATGTTGTCAGGCTCAGAGCTTGCTGCATATAAATCAGGTTTTGTGAGAGGTCTTATGATGCTGCCAGCCAGCTTGCCCAAAAAAAGCCTCTGCTCTTCCCTTACAAGGTGGGAACGAGCCACCACCGCTGCTCCGGCCGCCCGAGGGAGGATCTGCAAATGACCGTGCTCCTGTTCCAGCATCTGAGATGGACAAGCACAGTTAAAGGGAAAGCAGCAGCTCGTACACATTTATATAATGATTTTGTGTGGTTTTATACGCTGGCACCTGCTGCTTGGGGTTTTTCAGGACTTCTCCCTGGCTTTAAAATTAATGTTTCCCTGCCTTTTTTTGCTGTGTTAGAAATGCACAACAGTTTCTGGGGAGACCGACTGAAGTCCTGGGCTGGATTGCGAACCCCTTATCTCATTGACATGTGTTTATGGAGTAGCTCCATGAAAATGAAAAGGTATTTTTGTGACTAATCCCGCCTTGATTGGAGCAAGGTCTGACTCTTGCTGAATATATAAATAAATAAAACCGAAAGAGGCTTTGCCTTCATCCTCCCCATATGTTTTAATTCTAGTAACTTTAGACTAGCAATAGCAATGTGTGAAAAAAATTTAAAAGACCAGTTCTTATTTTCTTCAGGTTCTGTTACAGCAGCCATCGCTTCCTGCGTTGTCTGCCTTTGAGGCACTGTTAATAACAGCATTGGTAGTTCCCTGTGTTCCACACGAGAAACCTCCTGTTATCTGCTTTGTTGAGGGAATGCATCATGGATTTTGAATTCTTTCAAGGCTGCTATTTACAAAGTGGCTGGAATTCACATTTCCAGCAGCACAGAAGAAATGGACGGGCAGACCTTTATCATCACCCTCCAACTGAGCCTTTCTCATTTGTCAAACTGATCTAGCTCCATCCACTTTCCTGAATGAGTTTGCTCATCTACAGGTTTTTTTCTTAGCCCACCAGAAAAGTCCTATAAGGCTTAGATACCAAAGCAGGATTAAGATGAAGTATCAATGCCTAGGTCCAAAATTGTTATCATAAATCCTTTCTCAGCTGTTGCCTGAGCTCACCAGATGCCTAAAGTTGCCAGACCAACCTTTGCTTTTCTTTCAGCTGCAAAGCTCACCTGCGAAATTCATGCTTGATGGTAGCAGCAATGCAGCATTTTGTGCAGTTCTTTCTAATGCAGCCTCATGTTTGAATTGGGGTATTTGCTGCCTAAGCAAAGAGGGGAAAGGGTGTCTCTGCTCCACAGGTTTGGTGGTGGAGGGCAGATGACCTTCTTTGGGTGAAGAGGAAGATGGGGATGCAGAAGCAGTGTGTGAGCCACAATCAGCTGCCACTGAGCTTTCTTCCAGGCAGAATTGGTGACCACAAGAAGGACTGCTGGAGATTTCCCTAGTACTGTTGTTGTCAATTAACTTTGTACATTGTCTTTCTCACTCTTCCTGCAATTTCTGGGACAGATGATTTTCTTGTACAGCAAGCAGACAAGAAGAATGTAATACCCTCTGTCTTTCAGCTCTGGGGGAACATGGAATGCAAGCTAGTTTGCCAATGAAGTAATGATGAAAAGGAAACCATAGTATCAATGTCAGTATAATATTTTTCCCACCAGAAGTTGTGTGAGCTGTGCAAGTATTTGTCATGTTGTGTGTAGTATCCTCCCACCTCATCTTCTGTGGTCCTCATTGCTTTTCTGCAGGGTGACAGAAATATTTTCCAAGATGGGCACCACTGGCTGTGCCCTTCCTCACATGACTCTCTGCGGTGGGCTGCAGAGCCTGTTATGTGCATTGCTCCATCTCTGAGGGGTTCTCTCTCAGCTGCTTTCTTCCTTTGAATACATTTCGTAATCTTCTGCAGTGTAGCCTAACCTAGCCTTCAAGCTATATTTAGAGCAATTTTCCCATCGTGTTCTACACTATTTCTCTGTGCCCTCCATTCAACTTGACTTGAAGGGAACTAGCACAAGATATTTGTTTCTACCAATACTTTTGAATTGCTTTGCCCTTCTGTGCACCCTGAATTGAGGCCAGAAGCCCTATTAAGTTGTACAGCTCTAGCCTGCTTTTTACAAATCCAGATCATTTACTGGCAGAACGGACCATACAAGTATTGCTACAGAAAATAAAAAGGTAATTTAAGGCACGAGATCACTCAAGAAGAGCTAAATACAGCATGCTGATATGTTTGTTGAGGAAAAGTCTTTGCAGCAAATCTGGTGTTTATTTCTCTGCAACCCATCTTTGAGGATGTGAGAATTGTCTTTCTGTCTTTCTCTGAGTGTCATCCACTGATTTCTTGACAAAATGTTTATAATCATTCTGATGACATGAGGAAGTCATTTTCTCACATTCCCTCATATTTTCAGGGGGAAAAAACCCCCAAATAGTTGTCATCATTCATTGTTTCTGTTACCTGTTGCACAGATATTCTTTAATAGTTTTATGCTGCTTTACTGTTTACCTTTTCCAGCTGTAATGTAGAGCAGTGTCTCAAGTCTTTTAAGACTTTTAACTTTTATTGTGATGGGAATTGGTTATATTACTGGTGTGGAGACCTGACCCTGGCCTCTCTGGCCCTGTGTTCTAGTTGATTGTTTGGCAGGTTCCCTCGCAAGATTGGGATGTCATTTCTGGTCTGAGTTCTGTGTGGTCATGTCTGCTAGCTGGATAAAGTGGGGTTTAGCACTACATGTTCTACACTTTTTGTCCACTTATTTTTGTGAATTATAAGCAATTCAGCTGACTCCCTGTTTGCAAGCGACAAACCCTCTGGTAAATGTCCAGCTTATAAGCTTATGTTTAAATTTTCCATAACTATTAGCAGTAATAAGTTCTGTCTATAACACATCCTAACTATTAATAAATTATTTGCTTAAGGGTCTTGATTAGTGATTCCTCCAGTGAATCATGATATTGATCTTTGAGTTCAGGGGTTAATTTAATTTTCTTAGAAACAAACCAGACAGCTAAAATGTCTGTGGCTGATGCCAGGTGAGGGAGGGAATGAAAAGTACAATATTGATTTGTCTGGGAAATGTGAGGGGTCGAACTGTCATGTTTTACTGTTTGGGAACATACCTGAGAATTATTAGGGAATGAAATGCCATGAATATATATGTACATTTCTCTTCTCATGTAAAACCTGTCTAATTTATAGAAAAGGAAAGCTGATGCAACTGTCTGTCTGTCTGTCTTTCTACACTCATTCATACCTTGGCTAACTTCAAAGAAACTAGAAAGAACTGCTGGACACGTGCAGCTAAAGAAAGTGTAATTCTTTATGGCATTTTGCTGACAGGTGATTTGGTTTTACTATGCTTGATCTTTAATACTAATGAATCCAAATGCACTGAGACTCTAGGACCAATGCTTATTTAGCAGCTTCCTTGAGAGTGTGTGGATTCCTCTACGTTTCTGGAATTGTTGCTAGCATGTTGTGTCTGTGACGGAGCATCTTGAGAGGTGGCTGGAGGTGTTGCTCAGGTTTTGTCCAAATGCCCTGAGGTTGCTCCACTCTAACTGTCCAATTCAGTCACTAAACTTACTCTTCAAGGAATTTTAAAGCTGTAGGATTGAGTACTCAAAAGGTGAATGACAAACCTCTGCTGTACCCTCTCCAGCAGTTCCAGGTCCTTCTTGAACAGGGGAGCCCAGAACTGGACACAGTACTCTAGATGGGGCCTCACCAAGGCAGAGCAGAGGGGCAGGATAACCTCTCTCGACCTGCTGGTCACACTCTTCTTGATGCACTCCAGGATGCCATTTGCCTTCCTGGCCACAAGGGCACATTGTGGCTCATGGTCAACATGTTGTTCACCAGGACTCCTAGGTCTTTCTCCTCAGAGGTGCTCTCCAGCAGGCCAGCCCCCAACCTGTACTGGTGCCTTCCAATCAATTTTATTATTTCTGTTTTACCAAGTGTATATACTCACCAGAGCAGGATCTGCAGAGGCATTTAAGATCCACCTCCTCCTCCTGAAATTAAATCTTTGATAGCTTCACAGGCTTCTCAGGATCAGTTCCTCAAGCACCTAATTCTCTGCAGGGTTGACTGACAAGAATACCCTGGGTGCCCCTAGATGTGCCCCTAGATGATGTCCATCTCAAGTGTTGCAAGCCTTAAGTAACTTTAGGGTTTAGTCCTTAATCTGTCTTGTCCATTAATTCTCCACAGACATAATGAAGTCTCAACTTTAAAGCCACAGGGTGTTCTGAGGAACAATGCATTCTTCAGGGCTTGTGAAGAGCTCAGTTACTGTAATCATGGAGATAAAAGTGGACAGACAGGCAGATATTGTATAGCCATGTACCCTGATAGCACAGGGCACTGCGTACATGTTAAAAAGCACTTTAATTTATTTGAGGGCAAAAGAGGTTGAAACCATACCTATTGAAAATTCTAGCACACCTTCCTAACAGAGAGTGCTATTGCAAAGAATCCAGTTTCATATTTGATTAGGTCAACCTGACATAGTTTCTGGAAATCACAGAAAAATATATACAGATCAGCTACAATAAAAGATACTTAGGAAGTTCTTAGAAGAAAGTTAGACTGACAAAAACAGTAGCAGGGTACTTGAAACCTCAAAAGTGGACTATGAAGCATTACATTTTTCCTGACTGCAAACTTCAGTTAGGAATCTTAAACGCTTAAAATAATACTAAGAAAAAAAATTGTTGGGTTTTACTGATTGCAATGAATGAAAAGTTGTTAAGAGTGGGGGGCTTGCATGGGTTAGGCTCAGAAACAATATAATTGCTTTGAGTCAATCCCTTCTCCTTTGAGTAGTGATACTTCACAAATTCAAGCTACAGACTAAGAATATGTTTAGACAAAGGTAAATATGTCATAAATTGTGCCTTACAGAGCTTAATCTACAAAAAGCAGATCCAACAGAATGACTTGATTCTTGACATGAGTGGAACGGGCAGTCAAGCAGTGGTTGAGCCTGAAAACATTCTAAAAAAATCTCTAGAAGTCAGTATGGCACTGGTTTTGTTTCTCACCTTTTAGGGAGCACTTTTTAGGGCTTTGATGAAATAGAAACAAGCAATCTGCTCTGCAAATTGACTGGTTTTGGCCCAGGTATAACACTACAAATATTTCCTCAAAGACAGGCGTGATCAGGACACTTGCCTACTGGAAAAGGTGCCTCCTGTTTGCATGTTGATGATCAGAGGGGTGGAGCAGCTATGCTATGAGGACAGGCTGAGAGAGTTGGGGCTGTTCAGTCTGGAGAAGAGGAGGCTCCAGGGAGACCTTATAGCAACCTTCCAGTAACTGAAGGGGACCTACAGGAAAGATGGTGAGGGACTCTTTATCAGGGAGTGGAGTGATAGGATGAGAGGTAATGGTTTTAAACTGAAAGAGGGGAAATTTAGATGAGATATTAGGAAGAAATTCTTTACTGTGAGGGTAATGAGGCACTGGAACCTGTTGCCTGGAGAAGCTGCGGATGCCCCATCCCTGGAAGTGTTCAAGGTCAGGTTGGATGGGGCTTTGAGCAACCTGCTCTAGTGGGAGGTGTCCCTGGCCTTGGCAGGGAAGTTGAAACTCAATGCTCTTTAAGGACCCTTCCAACCTGAACCATTCTATGATTCTGTTCTATGATCATATCTTCATGCCAGTGGGTGAGGATCTGACAGTCCAAATTGTAAGTTTTAAATCTACAGTGCGAGTAAGAAGTTAACTCAATCCTTCTTCTATCTGGTGTTTTAAGATTTACTTCAAGCTATCAAGGAAGACTGCATAAAGTAGTAGTTGGGTCTCCTGGGTCTTATCAAGTGTATTGATCACTGAGAAGCCAATGAATAAGGCACACCTTCAGCCACCTAAGACAGAAATACATCTTAACCTGAAGTTAAAATGAATTCTTCAAGTATTTAAGTGTTCTGAAGTCTTATGAAACAATCAAATTTAGAGTTGTAAAAAAGCATAAATAGCTTCATAATTTCCATGCAGAAAACAATCAGGAAAACACAAAAAATTGCACGGCTGAATAAGTCACGTGTAGCTCAATATGATAAACTGCGATAAACTGGGTCTTGGTGACTTTTATTGAACAATTCCTGTCTCCATTGCACTACTGCAAAAAGATGAAGGTGAGTGTAAATACGAATATTTTAAGTGCCTCACAACTTCCAGTGTAGCATTTTTAGGAGTCCATAAACCTTATGTCCTGCTGTGAGTGGAAGATACAAACATTTTAAAGCGTAAATGCTTGCTTGCCAAATGCATAACAGGCCATCAAAACACAAAGTGACAATTAAAACTAGCTTGTAAAAATATCATTCATTGCTGCTGAGCTTCTTGTATTTGACTTCTGTAAATTATTGCTGGGCAATAACCTCTGAAGCTATTGCCAACCGAACAAAGTGGGTCCCCTATGGATGCTTCAGACAGTTCATTCTCTGGCTGACAGTGATGCACACAGACACAGTCAGGCAGCATAACCAGAATGAGAGGAGCATGTGCATTTTAAGGTGAGTGGCATTTAATGCGCCACAAATCTAGTTTGATTTATCCTGAAATTAAATCTTTGATAGCTTCACAGGCTTCTCAGGATCAGTTCCTCGAGCACCTAATTCTCTGCAGGGTTGACTGACAAGAATACCCTGGGTGCCCCTAGATGTGCCCCTAGATGATGTCCATCTCAAGTGTTGCAAGCCTTAAGTAACTTTAGGGTTTAGTCCTTAATCTGTCTTGTCCATTAATTCTCCACAGACATAATGAAGTCTCAACTTTAAAGCCACAGGGTGTTCTGAGGAACAATGCATTCTTCAGGGCTTGTGAAGAGCTCAGTTACTGTAATCATGGAGATAAAAGTGGACAGACAGGCAGATATTGTATAGCCATGTACCCTGATAGCACAGGGCACTGCGTACATGTTAAAAAGCACTTTAATTTATTTGAGGGCAAAAGAGGTTGAAACCATACCTATTGAAAATTCTAGCACACCTTCCTAACAGAGAGTGCTATTGCAAAGAATCCAGTTTCATATTTGATTAGGTCAACCTGACATAGTTTCTGGAAATCACAGAAAAATATATACAGATCAGCTACAATAAAAGATACTTAGGAAGTTCTTAGAAGAAAGTTAGACTGACAAAAACAGTAGCAGGGTACTTGAAACCTCAAAAGTGGACTATGAAGCATTACATTTTTCCTGACTGCAAACTTCAGTTAGGAATCTTAAACGCTTAAAATAATACTAAGAAAAAAAATTGTTGGGTTTTACTGATTGCAATGAATGAAAAGTTGTTAAGAGTGGGGGGCTTGCATGGGTTAGGCTCAGAAACAATATAATTGCTTTGAGTCAATCCCTTCTCCTTTGAGTAGTGATACTTCACAAATTCAAGCTACAGACTAAGAATATGTTTAGACAAAGGTAAATATGTCATAAATTGTGCCTTACAGAGCTTAATCTACAAAAAGCAGATCCAACAGAATGACTTGATTCTTGACATGAGTGGAACGGGCAGTCAAGCAGTGGTTGAGCCTGAAAACATTCTAAAAAAATCTCTAGAAGTCAGTATGGCACTGGTTTTGTTTCTCACCTTTTAGGGAGCACTTTTTAGGGCTTTGATGAAATAGAAACAAGCAATCTGCTCTGCAAATTGACTGGTTTTGGCCCAGGTATAACACTACAAATATTTCCTCAAAGACAGGCGTGATCAGGACACTTGCCTACTGGAAAAGGTGCCTCCTGTTTGCATGTTGATGATCAGAGGGGTGGAGCAGCTATGCTATGAGGACAGGCTGAGAGAGTTGGGGCTGTTCAGTCTGGAGAAGAGGAGGCTCCAGGGAGACCTTATAGCAACCTTCCAGTAACTGAAGGGGACCTACAGGAAAGATGGTGAGGGACTCTTTATCAGGGAGTGGAGTGATAGGATGAGAGGTAATGGTTTTAAACTGAAAGAGGGGAAATTTAGATGAGATATTAGGAAGAAATTCTTTACTGTGAGGGTAATGAGGCACTGGAACCTGTTGCCTGGAGAAGCTGCGGATGCCCCATCCCTGGAAGTGTTCAAGGTCAGGTTGGATGGGGCTTTGAGCAACCTGCTCTAGTGGGAGGTGTCCCTGGCCTTGGCAGGGAAGTTGAAACTCAATGGTCTTTAAGGACCCTTCCAACCTGAACCATTCTATGATTCTGTTCTATGATCATATCTTCATGCCAGTGGGTGAGGATCTGACAGTCCAAATTGTAAGTTTTAAATCTACAGTGCGAGTAAGAAGTTAACTCAATCCTTCTTCTATCTGGTGTTTTAAGATTTACTTCAAGCTATCAAGGAAGACTGCATAAAGTAGTAGTTGGGTCTCCTGGGTCTTATCAAGTGTATTGATCACTGAGAAGCCAATGAATAAGGCACACCTTCAGCCACCTAAGACAGAAATACATCTTAACCTGAAGTTAAAATGAATTCTTCAAGTATTTAAGTGTTCTGAAGTCTTATGAAACAATCAAATTTAGAGTTGTAAAAAAGCATAAATAGCTTCATAATTTCCATGCAGAAAACAATCAGGAAAACACAAAAAATTGCACGGCTGAATAAGTCACGTGTAGCTCAATATGATAAACTGCGATAAACTGGGTCTTGGTGACTTTTATTGAACAATTCCTGTCTCCATTGCACTACTGCAAAAAGATGAAGGTGAGTGTAAATACGAATATTTTAAGTGCCTCACAACTTCCAGTGTAGCATTTTTAGGAGTCCATAAACCTTATGTCCTGCTGTGAGTGGAAGATACAAACATTTTAAAGCGTAAATGCTTGCTTGCCAAATGCATAACAGGCCATCAAAACACAAAGTGACAATTAAAACTAGCTTGTAAAAATATCATTCATTGCTGCTGAGCTTCTTGTATTTGACTTCTGTAAATTATTGCTGGGCAATAACCTCTGAAGCTATTGCCAACCGAACAAAGTGGGTCCCCTATGGATGCTTCAGACAGTTCATTCTCTGGCTGACAGTGATGCACACAGACACAGTCAGGCAGCATAACCAGAATGAGAGGAGCATGTGCATTTTAAGGTGAGTGGCATTTAATGCGCCACAAATCTAGTTTGATTTACACATTCTGCTTCTCAAGTCTCATGTGATATAATGTGATGATTTCAGGCATTTTTCTTAGCCTTCAAGTAATATTTCTGGAGGGAAAAGAGAACATCTTTCACAAACTGAGATTCTCTGGAAAATTTGTTATCAGAGCATGCGGGCTTTGTCTCTATGTGCAGCTGGCCATTTCTTTACCTGCTGAAATTGCAAGAGCTGCCCTTGTGTACACAGCTGAGAGTGTGCAGAGGCCAGTACTGGTTTGAGCAACACTTGATGAAGTGCAGCCTGCTGCCCTCCAGGTCTTGCTTGAATTGCTTTGATTAATATCTATTTCACACAAGATGTCTTCTGGGAATGCTGCCTCAGTGGCATAATTTCTTCCCTATGGCAAGTTACCTGGATGTACAGCTTAACACTTCAAACAGATCATTGATTGTAAGTTATAGCTACAGCGTATGCCAGAGACATCGATGAACAAATGGAAAATTTCATGGCTTGTTCAATAGAAGGGGTTACATTTTTGCAGGGTCCCTCACATTTAACTTACCACATCAATGTCACACAGCTGATTAGGCAAAGACAATAATATGGTTTTGTTGGCAAATCAGTCACGTAAGCAACACTGAATTACTTGTTTCAGTGAGGGCAAGTCATTTTACAGCACCTGGACAAAGCATCTTGTTACATTTGATGCCTTGACCAGAAGTTCTTAAGGGCTCCTCTATTTCATGATCAGCACTTCAAGTTTCCTGGGTTTTGGAGAATAACTTCATAGGATAACTAGCTGGTGGTCTCAGGCTGAACAACCTGTGTATTTTTAAGGAGATACCCCCAGGAGATGTTGAAGCTGGCAGTACAGATAAGCATTTTACATGGGTGACTGAGCCAATTTGTTTTGCAAAGATTCCTATGGGTGTGAAACATGGCACAGGCAAGAGAGAAGGCGGCAGAGATGAATGTAGCACTAGGGACAACTTGCATTAAATACATGAGATCAGTGCTATCCTTCTAGTTCTTCATAACAGGTATTTTTCAGAACCCAATGTGAGGCTATGGAGTCTCAGCCCGTGCACAGTGCATGGGGTCAAAATTGTCTTTGTAGTTTGGATTGTTCTCATTCAAGGGGTGGAAGGTGGGCACATCGCTGTAAATGGCAAGCAATATCAGCAGGGACCTAGCAAATACCATTGCCAGCTGTGAGCCAGGGAAGGCGGTGGGGCAGGAAAGTGGGATAACCAGCAAAATATTTTAGCCAGCGCTGATTTCTTTAAGTACTGATTTCTTTAAGTGCTGGTTCCTGTCTGGTTTTTTTGTGTAGTCACACATAAATACATTCCTGCTCCCTTCAGCTGCCTTCTCATTCTTAAAGCCCCCAGGAACAGTTTTAAGGAAGACAAGGCTTGTAAAGAGAGGTAATACTTGTACCTAAACAATTATCACAGTCAGTAAATACAGACAAGTGTTCACTCAAGGACTCTGTCTGGCCTGAAATAGAAGCAGTGACTTTCATACCAAGCACAGTTTTGAAACTGTTATACTGACTTGAGATGAATTATGCTAATTTTCTGAGTGCTTGGGCAGGCATTACGATGTGCTGTGAAATGGCAGCTGAAGGTGAGACAGTTTGTTGTCTTTATGCATCTCCTTAGCACAGAAGCAGAGAAAACTCATGGTAAAAGCAACCCGTGCCTACAAGCAGTTTTGCCATGTGCCACCTGCAGAGTGATGTTACCACAAGAAACTCTGGTCTCTGGCTGCTTGTTCCTTCTTCTGCTCCCTGAAATTGCCCCACCTTTACAGTTTTGCCAATCTTCTTTATTAGGAAGTAAACTGGATCACCAAAACAGAAGCCTGGGTATTCTTTTTTTCAGCCAAGTGCAAAATAAAAGGAGATCACAGTCCATAAAATATAATGACACAATAAATGTCATGATTGTTCTAAATTAAAAATCATGAAGGGGAAAAAGACACCAGGTAGAAAAATGTGCTGGCAGGGCTGAGTGCAACCGAAGTCTATTTTTTAAATGCGTAAGTGATAGAAGAAGTTCTAATGCTAATGTTTGTCAGAAAAAGACACTAATGAATAATGCCAAAAAAAGAGTGGAAACACTCAATAATTAATCTTACTCTGGTCCTGGGAAGAAGTAGCTGTATATCATTGTGGATGATAAGGCACTTTCACTTACTAAGTGGAACTGTAAATAGACAATTTCTATTAAAATAACATTAAAATGGTTAAGTGTGTATATGCTTTGTCTCCAACACTCTAAATGGCAGATTAGTCCAGACCCTCACCTTTCTTATAATTAGAAACATTCTTTTAATTGGAAGACTATAGTACCTTTTGGTGAATTTATACTTATGTATTCTTATGTCAATATTGCCATTTAGCTTGGGTTTTTTTCCCCAAAATGTATTTATAAAGACAAAAACACGTTCCCTTGGCCTTTGTTTAATTGTGTTAAAAAAAAATAAAATAATCCCTTCTAGTTTCTGATCTACAAAAGGTTCTCCATTCCCTAGATCAGCTTCATAATCCTTTCCAGTAATGATGAAAAATCATTTTTCACCCCAGATAACAGTAGTGCCTTGTACACTGGCACACACATTTGAATTGGTATTTAAAATTTCTACTGTTTCTTACGCTCTTGAATATCCTTTGCTTTGTATGCCATCAAAGCACATTAATGAATTAGTAAAATGTGACTGTGTAATATTCTGAAGTCCCTCCTCTTCCAATCGATGCGTTTCCAGTTTATAGCAAATTTTTGTGTGCTTGACCTTTTCATGCCCAACTCTATTTTTCTGCAAGTAAATTTTCTTCCTTTTCTCAAGGTATCCTTCATGTATTTATCCTCCTGTATTTTGACAAATCATCCAGGACATTGATAAAAAAGGTCCTAAAATAGGTCCTTCCAGAACTTTACATTATAGCCCTCCTTAATCTTGCATTTCTGTCTGATGCTCAGTTCACAGAGTCTCCACTTCAGTTAGTTCTTGATGATTTTCTAATCTGTGATCTGATCATCTTTTCCAGATTAGAGTCTGTCCTTGCAACACTGTATCATCTTGACTTTAACACTACCAGGCTAGTGGATTTTGATGCAGAGGAGATTACAACAGTCTTCTCCCTTCTAATGCTGCCTTTGAACTGTTGACTGAAAGAATAAAAAACTAAAGTGAGATCTAGCTGAATTTTTCCTATTTTGATACATTTTTTTAAGTCACTGTGAAACTGTGACTTGCCATCTTTTAGCCCATGAGGATAAATCAGTCAGGATTCCTCCAGAGCGGGGCTGGATCAAGAAATCTTGGAGAAATACAAAGTAAAAAATATGATTTGGTAAGAAATGTACTGTTTACATGTGATTGTGGACATAAATCTAACCCCATGTGTTCATATTTGTTTACTTAAACACAAGATGGCACAGCATGATATTAGGAATAAAAAGTCACAAACAAAACCATTTTCTGAAAAGGAAATATCACTCTCTCCTCATTACAGTACTCACAAATCTGTGTAGTATGCCTTAATTTACAAAATTAGATATTCAGTGAGAGAAGATTACCTGAGGAAAACTTTATCATTCAATTACTCTTTGTAGTTAGCCAGCCTCAAATGGTTTGCAGAACTTTTAAAACACGTATGTGAGTGAAGAGAACTGGTATGGATGCATTGGATGCATTTTTAAAAACAATGTATGAAATGAACTCGCAGTTCAGACACTTTCAGACCCTGATTAAATACATTCCTTTTTAAGCATTTCCCTTGGGCAGGCCAAGGCCAGAGTAAAGCCTCTGCCCAGGAGCAGGGGGTGTGGGGAAACCCACCACCCTCCTCAGGAAGGCTTTGGGTGTGATAAGGGAGCATCACTGGGGTTATTAATAACATAGTGCTGAGCATCATCTTCACTCAGCCAAACACTTCACATCTCTGATACAGTCTCATTTCAAACCTGAAATCATCCTGCCTGTCACAGGGCATCATTTTTGTGCCATGGGTTTCCCATGGATCCCCCTCTCTCTCTGCTGGAGCCAGAGGGTCATGGTGCACACCCCTGGGGTGGGGAAAGGGCACAGTTTGAAGCTCCTGCCCAGGTCAGTTTGCCAAAGCCGAGGCTGCGGGGAGCCATCTGGGGCTGTTGTTGGTCAGGATGTGCCTCTTCTGCTCTAACATGGCTGCTGAGAGCCATAAGCAGAGTTTGTGCTGCAGGAGAGGGAGGGGTACATCAGGGTGACCCTGGTGGGCCTGGGGGTAACTGACCTCGTATGAAGCAAAATCTGGTAAAGGTTCCTTTTCCTTGGTTTTGTTCCCACTCCTTCAGTACCGATCCAGGGCTGGCTGGGGTTTGCCTCCAACCATTTCTCTGCATCACTCTGTTCCACATCTGCTGTGCAGAAATTATGATGTGGGTAGGCTCTACTGTTATAACAGCTACTATGTCCCCTGTGCTCCTATAAAATTGTTCTCTCTTTAAGCCTACAATCTTCAATTACAGATCCACATGGTCTTTAAAGTCCCTTTTATTAGGCAATAAAATAAAAAATTTATTAGGAAACTGCATACACAGATTTTCTCAAGTGACCGAAGCGCACAGTACGTTTCACACGGAAAATATGGAACACGGTGACCTGAAAAGCTTTGTGTTGGTAGCCAGTAGATCCTCATGGCAAAACATCAGACAGAGTGGGTGTTGGTTTTTTTCCTCTGTATTGTTAATAGTTTATTACCTATTGCAGTTCCTCTCCCAGGCAATATTAGAAAGACAAAATGATGAGTCTCAGCAATTTTAAAGTGGCATCCAATTGCTTTAGAAGAGTTTCTATTAATCCTCTTTTGTCATTTTTTTTTTTTTCTTATTTCAAGTTGTATTCGAGTCATGCTTATGTGAACAGTGTTTGTTCTGAGGTTAGAGAAAGCACTGAACAATGATCTGCATAACTGCACAATCCTTCAAAGACACTGCTGTCCCTTGCCACCCTGTCCCCACCCCGAGGTGAGGCGTGGGGAGGAAAGCAGTGATGTGCCACTGAATGTACCCACTGGGTAAGCCACAACACTTCAGGGACAGAACCAAAATCAGCTGTCACCCCCTTTCCCATCCGCTCAATGCTGGGAGGAAGAAGGTTTGCTGGGTCTTGTTGCTAATTTTTTGGTGAATGGTAGAGCTCGTGGTGAGAGGGTTTCTTATCATCTTCGTCTCTTGTACAGCTGTGCTATCTGCATCATGCTTTAACCCTGAAGAATTAATCTGCTGCTTGGGAGAGGATGTTCAGGAAGTAAAGTTGGCAAAGAGTAAATGTCAAATGAGTTCATCCTACCTACTTACTGAAGCGAGGTCAGAGAATGATGAGAAAACGATTAATTTATATGGTCTCAGAAAACTGAGCTGCCACTATAATTCATTGGTTTAATGTGTTATTTTTAATTATACGACTATAAGCGTCTATATTATGAAGTAGAGATGGTTGTAAATGCAAAGTCAAGGCACCCAAGGAGTCGAGTACTTTGATGTACTACAAGCAGAGTACAATGTCTGCATTTTGAGAGAAGTCTGTCTGTTTTCACAGGCAGATAAAACCCCACTCCTGGTCTCTTTTCTCTTTGCCTTTCCAACCACATGAACTATAAAAGCACATCATTTTGAAAACTATCTTTTCATTTGAGCCCTGCTATCCTTTAAATGTACATTACTTACATACTACTATGACATTTTAATTATGTCTGGGTAAGTCCATAACTATACTGTATTCATGACCTAGGGCTTGCTGACTGATTCCCACGGGGAATTTGTGTTTCTCTCTATTCACGCAGGCCTTTTGCAAGATCTTTCAAGCCTTCCTCCTGTGCCTCACTTACCAATTTGTGAGTCCATCACACTTCTTTTGGTGTCATAACATGATGAGCCTGCTGGACTCGGGAAAGTCCTGTCTTTTGAGATGACACAACTCAGGCCACATCCGGAGCAGTCTTGCTACATGAGACATTGCACACAGCTTCCATCCTCATGTTTCCCTTCTTCTGGCAAAACATGCTTTCCAGAGGTGTATGCAGCACCCTGACCTCTGAAAAGGTAAGACTGAAAATTCACTGTATGTCCGCTTTCACCTCAGAAGTGGATGAACAGGCAATGGCTGCCTTATTTTTGGAAAGAACAGCAGCTTTTTTTTTTTTTCCAGTAAAACTTTAATGTCAGTCTTGACTCACCAGTGCCTGGCTATTGACGTGTACTTTTGTCTTTTCACTACATCTCATGTAGCAATCGGATTTGCCAGCCTAATGACCTTTTGGGGATCTAAACCTAATTTCTAAATGACTGCTCAGTAGATGCTGCTGCAAAGGTAGTTAACTGTATCTGTAACACAAGATTCACGGGGAATTCAGTTTGGGAGGCATACCTAACCTCTGGATTTTATGTTTACCTTTGCAAGCTTGTAAGTATTTTAAAACTTTAAAAAAATTTAAACAATCTTGCAAAGATTTGGAAGGAGAAACTTTGTTGTTTGTTCATTTTTTGTCCGTTTCTTTTTTTGTTTGTTTGTTTCTCGATCAATTTCCGTTAGAATAGATCAGCAGCACAATTTCATTTTCATTAAAGAAAAACTCCCAACAAAAAAAAATATCGATTTGTCATTTACTTTGGTAATATTTTTCAGCATTTCTTGAAGATACTTGAAAAATCTTTGAGATCACCCAACACTGAGTTTAAGCACAACTATCCTGTTTCTATTCACTCTGCACAGCAGAGGTCTTCAAAACCACTTTGTCCTTAGCTGATGCATGCATTTATTTTGATGTCTCATAAATTAGAAAATCAGTGAGTCACTTCTCTACAGATTAAGTGACTTCAAATACACCATCATAATCTGTGATAACACAGGTCTATCATCTCTGACTGGGGAGATGGTAACATAAAGGAGTGATATCACAGCTACACTAAATTTAAGATGACTGTGCTTTAAAGTAATTTGGATATGCAGACTGCTGTACCTAAGAATTGAATAAGCTTTTTTGCTGACTTCCATCACAGTCAGTGCCCAGGTCTCTTTATTTCACAACAACTTGGAGATATTGTCTTTCCTTATGTTCACTCAGCACATGTGGGCATCTGAACTCAGCAGAATCCAGGAATTTGGGCACATCCCAAGAGAGCTCAGCTTTATAGATTCAAGAGGGAGTCCTCTGTATGATAAGATAGACCCCTCCAAAAAATTCACTGTACATATGTACACACAGGGAAACAACAACAGCAGCAGACACTGATACATTCAAATATTGAAAGCAGAAACCACAGAGGAAATAAGTAATCATGTTATTGTACTAGATATCTGCTCAGGAGATGTGAGACCATGATAGACTGGGAGGGGTTAGCGGGGAATGACTAGACAACAGAGCAGATAGCACTGTTATGCCACTGTCTAAACAGTGACTAGGCAAAAAAAAATGCATTTCAGTGTGAGAGGTCAGATAAAATGTCTGAAAACTAAGCACACAGGTTATACCTCCAAATTTTTAAAGACTTTTTTTTGGAAGGCAGAAATTTGGGAAAAGGCTGTAGGTAGTGTTAGTGAAACTGTCTCTAGATGAGGTTGTAATCAGAGTGAAAGGTTTCAAGCAGGGTTTCACATTAAAGTCTGACTCATCTCAAAACACACATTTGATAGGTGCCACACATAATATAAATTAATGTATTTCATTATTGTTATAATTTTCTGATTTACTCAGGAGTCTGCAAGAGACAAAGCTGGGGGAAGCTTTTGTAAGTGCAGTTTTTATTTTTTAAACTTGTTAATTGAGCAAGAGAAATAAGATAAACCACCTTGTTCTAATCTCCCTAAGCAAAGAAATACGTTCACACTGGAAAACAAACAGAAAACTACTTCCAGCTAATCACTCAAGAAACCCAAAGAACAAATTGAGTTTAAATTGTGAACGTATTTTTCCAGTATTGCTTTTATTTGGAAGGCAAAAAAAAAAACAAACCACAAATGATAGCAAGAGTATAGGTTTGAAAACACCCCTTAAAATGTCAGACCACACTGAGGACATGTAGAAACTCAGTGAATACCTTCATTTTCTTGTTGTACAGATAAGCTGTATATCTTACCTATAATCCATGACTTGTTTTCAGTAAATGAGGTTTGAAAAAGTAGATTTTTTTTTTTCCTTTCCAACAGGTGTAGAAAAGCTATTCAGACTGAAGAAGATCATACACACAATGTCCACATGCTTGAGTGAATTCAGAGAAGGGCGATGAAACTGATGCAAGGACTGAGGAATATAATATTATTTAGATTCTAGAAAACAAGGTTGAGAAATGGTTTGGATCCTACTCTATAAGTATTTTCCCATAGATTGTGTAGAATTTTTCAACATAATTAATGGAGTTATAGCAAAATACTGTTGCTAGGTGTCAAGGATAAGAAATTCAGTCTGGAAATACAGAGTAAGGCCAGAATGGTGAATTTACCACCACTTAACCTTTAAAATAATGTCAGATTTTCTAGAAGACTTTTAATCCGGAAGAAGTTCTGTTTCCAATATTCATCCACACAAGTGTGTGCATGGGGTACTTGAGGTTAAATAATGCTCTGTTAAAAACATGTTTCTAAGCTCTGGTCATTGATATAGCAACTTATACCAGTTGCTAGGCTTGCGGGGGGGGAGGAAATTCCCTCCTCAGATCTCCAGTCCCAGGGTACTTTTATTTTCTTCTGTGCTTCATCTGTGATGAGCAAGGCACATCTCATCTGTTGTTTAGACACCCCAAACTAGTAGCACCGTACGCATTTGTACTGTCAGCCAGTAGCACACAGTTCATCCTAGTGACGATAATTTTACTCTCTGTAAGTCCTTACAAAAGAATATTTACACAGAACTTAATGACATAAAATGATATAAGTCAGAATAGAAGATACAGTACTCCCTCATGGATGTAAACTGTGTGTAGTGAGACATTTCTATGTGTTGTACTGAACAAGTATCAGGCATACTTGAGTAAGAAGGTTAAGAAATGCCTTACGGCATACCTTTAAGGGGCAGCATGACATTTATAGTTAATGGAAGCTAGAGCAAATATTTTTAAATTCAGTGTACATTAAGAGAAAATATAAAAATAAACGAGGGTGTACTGACCCCACCACATTGCTATTTTCATTGAATAAGTTACCTTGAAAGAGAATGAGATTTACAAAACCAGCAATAGTCATACTCCAGAGACATCTTAAAAAGTATAGCTAATTAATAACCACTGCTCAGCCTCAAAGTACAGTATTTGTCATTGTGCCCTGGTTCCAGTAAACCATGTTTAGGCATCACCTACTCCAAACACATTATTAGTCCCCCAAAACATGTTTGCTATCCTGTCTAATAATTAGCCAAGAGTCCTTGCTCTCCCATCAAATATTTTATAGAACATAATAGAATGAGCTAGAAATAATAGGGCAGCTGAGAAAGTTTTTGAATATTTATTACTCAGAAGGATGTGATTAATTTAAAGCATGTACTTTTAAAACAGACAAAGCATTTGTGCATGGCCAAAAAAAGCATTACACTTGTAAAGTTTTGTATCAACATAGAAAAAAAAATCTTTGTCTAGGGTCATCTAAACATTGAATCGGCTGAGCCCATCTGGCAGGAATAGCACATTATGTAGCAAACACTGAAGATCTGAGAGGCAGCATAACATTAACATGAGCAGGGGATCAAGATGTGACTGAATTCACTGTCAGAACTGAGGCTGAAAGAAGCCCCTGAGGGTGAACTTATATTGGACATAATCCCTAATGGAGAAAAAGGTCCATAACAGGAAAGTTTATGCCTCTGTCATAACCCTATTCAGGCACAGAAATACCTAAGAGGGGCACCTAGCTAATGGATTAAGTTTCTGCTCATTCTTTTGTCTTGAGAGAACAGTTACCTGACCATCCATAAGGTGTCTACTATAGGAGCACCCCATGGCCAAACTTTTTGGGTAAACTGAGTGACCTGCAAATTACACTGACTGACTGATTCTGTCTCCATCATCTTCTGAGGGTGTTTAGCCACCTAGTAGATATCTAGCCTCATACTGGTGTACACTCATATCTTAGTATTTTGATTGCAAAACGAGCCTCACCCAAGCAGCTCAGTTAAAGCAGAACCAGGGAATTCTTATAACCTCTAAAAGACACCAGAAGAGGTTTGGGTAAAATTGATGGTAAAGAAGTACTGACAAACTTGTCTAAAGCCAATAGGTTTCTACGAAGGCCAGGAGAGGATGCACAGGGTGTGGGTCAGGCAGGACAGGGAACAATTAACAAGCTGATGTGTGTGTTAAACTGTCAGCCTTCAAAAACTGGAAGAAAAATAGCAGTTACCGCTATCCAGCAGCTGTTTGCAACAGATTCAACCTGGGATATGACTATTCACGGGAGGAAGAAAAGCTAAATTCTACTGTAAGTCAGTGTTTTGGGCTGGGCCGTAGGTAGAGCTGATAGTATCAGGCTCGTTTGTGAGCTGCTCGACTCCTTTTGTAACAGGACTGACAAGTAAACCTTCCACCTGTTTTGATACTGTGGGGACATTTGAATTAACAAACCACTTTGCTTTACACAGTCTCATCCTTTGATAGGGCTGTAATTTTTGTTTCCTTCTGCATGACTTTCAGCACCTTGACTCCAAGGTGAGGATTAAACCACCATTTGGGCTATAATCCATCCAGTAATTTAGCTTTTGGGGCAGATTTAGAAACCACTTATACATCTTACTCTGGGCTTCTGTTACTATTCTCTACACGTTGTTCTTTTGGTAATAGGTATATGTCCAGCCTTCAGCACCGAACTTATGAAAACCTACGTGTTCAGGAGTTTCAGTGGCTCAAGTGCTAGCCCTCTTTTGGGTTACAATTTAGCAAGATGGCTAATAACTATTATTTAAAGAAAAGCCTTCAAACTAAACCAGGATAATGGAACACAAAGTGTTTTTATGATTTGAAAGAAAAGAACCATTAAAAAAAGCTACTGAAAGTCTTCCAGTTTTATGATTATGAAGCAGGTTGCTATAAAGTTATATTGGTTATGGTAGAGGTATAGAAGTCACTTTGCAGAGCAGAAGATTATCTTACATATTGTTCAGACTGGTGAACAAAACTCTTCAGTGTAGGCTCAACCCACACTCAGATTTCCATTCAAGTCCATGGATGTCTCCTCTAGAAAGTTTAAAAGTAGAATATGACTTTAAGATAACAATATCTTTTGTTCAGCAACACCCTTAAATACACATTTACTTCTCAGGAGGGTCAACAGGACTTCAGTTTGTCCTTATATGCTTAGCTGAATGGGAACTTACACATCTAATTCTACAATTTTCCTTCTTGCAGAGTAGTACTTATAGGGTCAGACTAACTGAAATTATGTCACCTCAACTTTAGCTGAGTATAATTCAAGAACAGATGTAGCGGCTTGGTGAGATCGGCATCCTTGCTTGTGAGCTACACTTCTCCTGGGCAACTGGTTGGGCTGATAGCTAAGGTGGGCAAGCTCTTGGGCTTCTCAGAGCACTTGCAACATTTCATGACAACTGAAGATCCACAGGTTTTCCCAGGTGGTCATTTACACAGTCCAGGGGTCACAAGTGGGTTCAGTACAAGCACCTCCACTGGTGTAGAAGAGTAATTAGCATAAAGACCCATTTTGTTTCCCACTGGAACATAACATGCTTGTCCTTGCAAAAGCTGTGAATTCTGCAGGTGTTTCTGGTGAGACCCTGCCTTTCCCATTGCAATCATTTTTTTGTATTGATGTGCCTCAGATCATTCCCAATTGCAGCAGATGCTGGAGAAAACCCATAGCTGAAAAGTGGTCTATGCCCAAAAAATATGCAAAGTATCCTCCTCTCCACCACCTCATGCAAGGAAAGAGGAGTTCTCTCCTGGAAGAGAACTGTCTAAAATTTCTGATAGTGTGTGGAACAAACTGATCAATTTTATTTAGAAAATATGTGGTATTTTCTAGCGTGTACAGGAGATGATAAAAATGCAAGCACTGTCACTGGGAAAACATCTGGGCAACTTTCAATTTACCTGCCATGCCACATACAGATTCATAACAAATGGTTGTTTTTTCCAGTACCCCAATTACATTTGCAACTTGTTGATGTACAGGAGATGATAAAAATGCAAGTACCAAGCACTGTCACTGGGAAAACATCTGGGCAACTTTCAATTTACCTGCCATGCCACATACAGATTCATAACAAATGGTTGTTTTTTCCAGTACCCCAATTACATTTGCAACTTGTTGGCAGCCAGACCTCCTGCAATTGCTGTAGGGGTTGTTCTGGGCTGGTGTAGCTCTCCAGTTGCTTTCCAAGAACGGAGACAGACAATCCTTGCCCCTACAGCCCAGACAAAACCTGTTTTCTGTTCCTTCTGGCCTCCAACTGCTGCTTCAGTTGCAAAGGGGCAGATGTATAATCTGGGAAGCTTTCCAGATGCATCTTGAGCAAAGCAAAGCATTATGAATCATTGGTACTAAGCAGGATCTCTCAATCTGTCACTGTACCACTGGCAGCACTCATTATGTACTCACAATACACTCAGGAGGGCAAGCACCTCACGAAAGGGACACCAGTACTCACCAGAGACAGATTCTCAAAGAACAAATAAACAAGTTGTCTCCCTTGCATACTGTGGTGTTTCATCATGAAGACTGTGCCCCAGCAGCACTGCTCTGCCCTCAGCAGAATGGCAACAAGCCCATGCTAAGCATGTGCTCCTTTGTAGCCGTAAATGTTTTTTTCCTAGTACTGGGCCATCACTTTAACTTTTATTACTTCTCTTGTCCCATAAATGCTCTCAGGTGTTCTTCCAAGGAGTCCCTGCAGATTACCAAACAGAGGAGAATGACAATGTCATGGCTTCTGGCTCTTCCCTTAAACAGCATCTTCTCTGTTATCCCCTAGAAGTCCTCCAGTTTCTTTACAGCTCTGGAAACGTGGCTCAAGCAAGGAACACATACATGTTCCTCCATGTCAGACATCATTCTGATTCTGGAGCCTGCATAGAGCCTGTTAGCTGTGATTCTGCCAGGAATACCCCATAGTAGGGTGAACTGGCAACAAATATTGAAGGCAAATCGCTGCAGCAGTCACAGCCAATATTGAGGTTACTGAGAAAAGGCTATTCCCCTGGAACTACTCTTGTTGCTTTTCTTCTGAGATAACACTGGCCACTGTCAGAGACAGGATATGGGGATGGATGTATATTTGACCCGGTACAATTGTTCTTGTGTTCTCACGGCATCCTTCCACTGCAGACAGAAATGAGCAGGTACACACTAACAGTCCCGGAATACATGAAAGCCCCTAGACCATCTGTTGCTGGAATGGTTTCTGCTGTTTCTACAGGACTGAAGCCAACATTTGCAGCTGCTTTACAACTTTCATTAAACTTGCTGTTGCTATTCCATCACCCATGTCAGGTTCTCTTCAGTTTCACATCTTAAAATCTGAATTTGGAGAAGTCAAGAAGCAATAATTAAGTACTTCTCCAAACATACATGAATGGACCACATATTAAGCTGAAGTCCAACTCATTCACTTCGAGACATCTGTTTTTTAATTTTTATTGGTACTTGTTCCTGGAGCACATAAAGAAAACAGAAGAGATGAGTAGTTCAAACCTCCTCTGTGCTTGGACTGTTCCCAGGTTCTCACTGACCAGTGTCACATTCTCAGGAAGTCACATACATTCCCTCTTTCCTTTCCTTTTCCTCCACCACGTGAAGCTAGGAGTGTGCTAATCCTGCAAGCTGCAGGGTAGAGCAGAGGTGTGTGATACAGCTTTGAGCAAACCAGCTCATGTACTTAAAACATTCTTGCTATGGCAGCACTAAGCTCTGCATAGTTTGACTTAACTTTCTAGTTTTCAGTACACAGACTGCCAGAATAGTCCTCAGCAGCTAATAGAAAACACTTAACTGCTTCCTAAGAGTGTCAGACCATGTAAAAGTACGTGAGACAAACATTACACACACTTTGAAGACTCTGGTTTGCAGAATTTGGTCACCAGAGCTAGAGTTGAGAGTACATCTCATCAGAAGATTTCTACAGTCATACAGGAAGTTGTTAAGATCTTACATTGGACTTAAAATGTTTATTTGGCTTAGCTGTTGCTTGCATTTGGATTAATAGAAAGAAATAAGAGAAAATATTGATTATCAAAATATAAATTATTCTAACTGCAGGCATTTAGTTGTATTAAAATATTAATTCTATAAAAGAGGGGATTCACAACATCAATCTAAAAACTATTTGGTTCAAGACATGACAGTTATTAATCTGTGTCAGTAGTCTCTCCATAAAACGCAGTGTATACATATGTGTCAATTATTTTGCTATGCAGTAATCTTAATAAAAGCACAGTTTGGTGTATAGAAGTTAGCTTCATTTTAATTTAGTTTTACATTGGCACGTGCCACAGCAGTACACTTACAATATTGCGATAAAAACAAAAAGAATAAAATCGACACTTCTAAACTTGGTGACTAAGTCAGACACCTTTTTTTTTTAACATCTTCAGTAAATGATGAGATTGTTAGAATTATCAATTTCTTTAATTTTTTAATGACTTAAATCTGTGGACTTTGGGTACAGGCATGTAAAATGGCAGCCTTTGATCTTATCATCTTCACTGGAACTACACTGTCATTTCTCAGGAATGGCCTTGGAGACAGAGTCTCTCATATTTTTTTCATTCTACCTGTCATTCTAAATGAAAGAGGAAATCAATGGCTGAGAGGAACATCCTTGCTTCACTTATGACTTTTCAGAAACAAAGTGTAGCTTTTCACTGGAGGTAGTTACAGGAGGTAATCTCTGGCATTCAAATCCCTTACTTGGAAAGTATAAAGAACGGACTGCTGTAAGCATTGGCTCTGGAGAGATGCAAGCCAGGATCTCTCTTGTAGCTTTGCTGCAAATATAAAAAAAAACTAACATAAGAACTCCCAACTAAGAACTGTATTTTTGAGATATGCATAAAAGTTAAATTAGAGCCTGTTCGCATGCAAATACATTGAAGATGATGATGCAAATGTCCCAGTCAAGGGAAAGTTGCTTGGCAATAATCAACCCACCTTTTCTGTGCGATTGGATTTTCTCACTTAAAACAATTTCTTCCTGGCATTGTCTTAACTGTTCCTATGGCTGTATTTTTCCTTATTTCTTAATCATGACTATGTCTTATGTAGTTAGATTATTCTGTCAACTGTCCACTTCTCTCACCTCCCACTCTCTTACTACCTAGTCATTGTCCTTTTTTTCATTCCATTTCTGCCTTTTCACAGTTATTTTCTGCTCTTCTCTCTCTCTTTTTTTTTTTTTTCCCCAGAGAATGAACCTATTTCTTTTAGATCATTTGTCACTTTGCGTTTTTTTGCTCACTGTTGTTTATCTTCTTCATGTCTTGGCTTATATTTTGTTTTAACTCAGCACACATGTTTACCCATAGACTGTGCTTCTTCAAGCTATTCCACTGGAACTTTGCCTGAAATTCACAGTAGAAGCAAGGCATTTTCCCCAGTAGTGTGAGTGGAAGCATGCTGCTTTGCTGAGCAATTCTCTGCTTTCCGGGCAGAGCAAATGACTGAACCATGCAGACAGGCAGAAATATTTCATTGTACATTCGGAGCAACCACAGAGCAAACAAAACAAAACAAACAAAAAAAAGAGATTGTAGCTGAATGACTAAAAAATGTTATCTCCTAGTCAAGAAGGAAGACAAATACCTAATTTAGATGAAAAATAACTATATTTGTATTCAGTACTTTCCTGTAAGAGGAAGCAAGAGGATAATGTTACTGCCCAGGACCCCAATGACATAATTGAGAGTCCATGACTCTCACAGATCCTCTCTCTCCCCCGCAAACTCTCAAGCTCCTTTCATCCTGGAATTCTTCTCCCTCCCTTTCCTGTTCCTTCCTATCTTCCTAGGCTTGGTCCAGCTGCTCTTTCTGCCTACCCAGACCTATGGCCCATTTGCACATTTGGTGTTCAGAGCAGCAGCAGCACCTTGAAGAGGCCTATTGGTGTTACAAGAGGGGTGGCTGAGTTACACTCATGTTCTTCAAAGTAAGCATGGCAGTTAGAAAAGTGCTGGTCATATTAATCATTAAAATATACCTCATTAAAGGAAAATTAGCAGAAAGGATATCAATTAATTTATCTTTATGGGACTCTGTGAAGCTGCCAACTGCTGCAAGAATGCTATGTATTTTATTATTACTGTGCTAGGCAAAAATTCACCAAAAGTTGCATCCTTATACCACTGGAATGTAGAGGTCACAGATGTGTTCAGAAACACTTCATTTATGCTCGCCAAAATAAAATAGCATGGTGAGATATACACCATTAAAAATGCCACAAATACTCTGAATAAAGCCTTCAGAAAATGGAAATACTGCTGAACAGCATTGCAACAGTCCTCTGAAACTTTCTTAAACAGGGCCATGGCTGGGCAACTTTGGCTAAGGCTCAGCCAAGGACCAAACCTATGGTTAAGGTTGTGGTTAGTGAGAGACAAAGCCTGAGGCTCCAGTGAGGGTGAGACTGCCAAAGGGAGGGGAGGCGGGGTCCAAAAATAAATAATTTCTGGGGTCTTATTCAAAAGCAATATTGTGTGGGTTATGAAGTAGTGCAGAGTGGAGACCAGAGGACTCTTGGTGTCAGCTGTGCCTTTAGCCCAAGGCACCCAGCACTATAGTGTTGAACAACATGTCAGTAATGATTTCTGTTTTTAGCTCACCCCTTCCCCTGTCAGCCCTGCTGCAGCCCCACACCAACTGGAGCTCTGGGCTTTACCTCTGTACTAACTGTAACCTATACCTAACCTAAATCTGAAGCCTAAACATAATCCTATGGTACGTCAGTGACTGAGCCTTACCCCAAGACCCTCAGTCAAGTTTCCAAGAATTATTTCTTTTTGAAGTCCACTCCATCCTTTGGCAGCCTTTTTGTAGCCCACTTCATCTATAGCCCTAGGCCACTCCCACATTAAGCCCTAGACTTTGGTTTTCTCCTAACTCCAACCCTAAAAGTAACCTTCAGCCAGGCTTGGGTCTGGCTGAGCTTTATCTCAAGACCCCCTGACTTCATTGCTTTAACAAAGTTCCAAGAAGACCCTTTTTTTCACTGCCCACCCCTTCCTTGAGCAACTCCTTTACAGCTTCACTCCAGCTGGAGCCCTAGGCTTTGTGTCGCACTTAATCCTAAACCTAACTCTGGCTTTAAGACCTTGGCCTCAGCAGAACCAAATCTCAAGATTTCTACCCATGGCACTGTTGAAGAAGTTCTTATGAATGATTTGACTTTACAATCTGTCTTCTTCTTGATCAGCCCCTTTGAAACAGCACTCCAACTGAAGCCGTACGTGTTGTCTCTCTCATAATATTAATTCTAAACCAAGGCTACAAGATCTTGACCTTGGCTCAGCAATATCCCAAGATCCTCAGTCATGGCCCTCTTGAGTAAGGTGGAAGTGTAGATTTCTTGTTGTGTTCCACTCCTTCCTTGGACAGCCATCTTTGTGGCCCCATTCCAACTGGAGCCTGAGGCTTTGTCTTTATTCTAACCCTCTCCTAACTGTAGGTCTTGACCTGGGGTGAAGCCTACCCCAACACCATTGAACCATTGGCTTGTGGTTTCCCTGTTGCCCCCAACCTCTGGGGAGATTGTTTTAGCAGCCCAGCTCTTTCTTTAAAATCTCCTTTGCACTGACACTCCAACTGGAGCCCCATCCATGTTCTCTCTCTGAAGCCTGAGAGTAAATATCACCCTAGGTCTTGGTCTTTGCTGATCCTTAGTCATGGATCTCTTGAGACCTTGCTGTAGACCCCTCATTCCTTCTCAGCCCCTTTGAAGCTTCTGTTACTAAAACCTAACTCTTGACAACAGCTGAGCCTTAGCACCAATCTTTCAGCCACAATCCTCATAAATTAGTTCTTAAGGGAAAATCCTTTTTGTAGCCCACCTTTTTCTTGTGCTGCTTTTGCGCATTTATGTCAGGATTAGGGTCAGATTTGGACTAGTGTTAGGGTCACAGTTAGCAGACTGACAAACCCTAGGGGTCCAGCTGGAGTCGATCTGCAAAGGGGATGTCCAAGGGTTGGATGGCAAGAAGAAAGTGAGAACTTTTTCAAGATTGGTATGGCTGGGAGCCTAGAGAAGGCTCAGCCAAGGTTAAAGCAAAGACCTGGCACTAGGCTTGGGGTGAAGAGGTTGAAAAACCTTGCACTTGTAACTTGCAAAGGTGAAAAAATGCAGACAGGACCTGCAGTTTTGATGTGGGTTGAGAAGTCATGATCCACTGGGTGCCAGTCAAGAGCTGCTCTAGCTAGGTCTGCACCCTGCAGAAACAAAACCCATAACATGCTCAACTTCAGCCAGTCAGAGAAGTAGACAGTGCCCCTGTTCACACTTACTTCAGAAAGAAATGGGCAGCCATGAAGGGGTGCAGACACCCTGCTGAGGATAGTGCAGGCCAAGGAGGCAAGGGTACTCCTGAGGAACTATGGCTGTCAGTGACCCGTGCTGGGGCAGGGACACTCCTGAGGGACTGTGGCCATGGATGACCCACACTGGAGCAGGGACATTCCTAAGGGACTGTGGCCATGGATGACCCACGCTGAGGCAGGGACATTCCTAAGGGACTGTGACCATGGATGACCCACACTGGGGCAGGGACATGACTGTGGTCATGGGTGGCCCATGCCAGGCATGGCCATCCCTGAGAGACTGCAGCTGTGGGTAACCCATGCTGGGGCAGGGACATCTCTGAAGGACTGTGGCAATGGGCCACACCCGGCAAAGCAGGGATACACCTCAATTTGAATTTATTTAAAAACTTACAACTTCTTACCAAAAGATCTAGTCAGCTG
The DNA here is from genome assembly GCF_001431845.1 of Calidris pugnax. NCBI lineage: Eukaryota > Metazoa > Chordata > Aves > Charadriiformes > Scolopacidae > Calidris > Calidris pugnax. The sequence continues at coordinate 31,601,370 of NW_015094510.1, forward strand.
GTTTGTCTCTAAAAAGCACAGTTCCTTTATGACAGCAATAAAATTACACATTACTCGAGGTCAGCATTACCAGAACTTCATTTCTCAAGAGCAAATTGTTTCAGATCCCCTATCCGGTGACACTCACACACTCACACCGGAGGTGTCACTATGGCAACCTGAGGAGGTCAGCGTGACCGTTGCCAGGCAGCGGGACACCAGAGGCGAGGCCCCCCTCTGATCTCCAGGCACCGCAAGTCCCCCTGGACCAGTCGCCCAGGATGCTCAGGCAGCTGTGGCCGCAGTGCCTGTGTGTGGAGGTGTCGGGAAACGAGAAGAAATTGTGGATGGTGCATTTTTAGATAATTACAGAATAGCTCTGGTGGGTTTATGAGCTCTGAAGCAGACTGTGGTTGCACATCAACCACTCGAGACGCGCAATAACCTTCTAAAGATGGGCTATGTGAAAAGCTCAGTTGCCTTTCTAAAATTGAATTTTCCCATTTGTATTTACAGAACTTTATTAACACAGACAGGAGTGAAATGGATTATATTAATATCCTTCAGAAAATGGTGCAAGTAGATGGTAAATGAGTAAGTATTTGCATGTAATTACAGCTTAGTGTGCTTACAATGTAAGCAGCCGCCTATAAAAGCAGGCAGCTGGCGAGCAGTGGAACTGGGCATTGCCAGCTGTTTTTTCCTCCTATAAAAGGGTCCATGACATCATTGTGTTTCCTCCTACCTCTATGGCACTTTAGAGGTGACACCTGTGACAGTAAGACAATGCCAGAATCTTCCAGCCAGGAGATTTCTTACTTTCCCACCACCTCCACCTCTAAGAGGCAATGCATGGCTTCTGCAGTTGCTGTTCTGAGGGAGTCGCATATCTTGGGGTGGGTGATCTGGGACAAAACCCATCTCACCATGCAGATAGCTCCTACTTGCAGAAATAAGTGGAACAATGGGAAAACTTCTTTTTCCTCCACAAACTTAATCCTGACCTACCAATGGGCTCATGCTGCTGTCCAAGCACCCCATGAGTCACAGAATCACAGAATTGTAGGAGTTGGAAGGGACAGAATCACAGAATGATATAGGGTTGGAAGGGACCTCTGCAGATCATCTAGTCCAGCCCCTCTGCCAAAGCAGGTCCACCTACAGCAGGTTGCACAGGAACGTGTCCAGGCAGGTTTTGAATGTCTCCAGAGAAGAAGACTCCACCACCTCTCTGGGCAGCCTGTTCCAGTGCTCTGCCACCCTCAAAGTAAAGAAGTTTTCCTACAGAAGTTCCAAGCTGCAACTTCCTGTGTTCCAGCTTGTGCCTGTTGCCCCTTGTCCTGTTACCAGGCACCATGAAGAAGGGCCTGCCCCCATCCTATTGACACCTGCCCTTCAGATATTTATAAGCTTTGATGAGGTCCCCTCTCAGTCTTCTCCAGGCTAAACAGGCCAAGGTGTCTCAGCCTTTCCTCATAAGAGAGGTGCTCCATTCCCTTTATCATCTTTGTAGACCTCCTCTGGACTGTCTCCAACAGTTCCCTGTCCTTTTTGAACTGAGGGCCCCAGAAGTGGACACAGTACTCCAGATGCAGCCTGACTGGGGTAGAGGAGAATGTTGCCACTCCAGACAGTATTTTGACTACGTTGTCAGCCATCCCCCAAAGTCCAGGTGCAAGTTATCACAACTGCTGTTGTGATGGCCATGGTGGCCAAGGCCCGAGCAGGAGTCGGGGCTGGGGGGAGGTGGGAGTGGGGGGAGCAAAACAAGGAGAGCACACCGCCACAATGACCTCCCTTGACCTGCTGATCATGTTCTTTTTAATGCACCCCAGGAGATCATTGTCCTCCTTGGCCACAAGGGCACATTGCTATTTCATGGTCATCCTGTTGTCCACCAGGACTCCAAGATCTCTTTGCAGAGCTGCTTCCCAACAGGTCAGCCCCTAACCTGTACTGGTGCATGGGATTATTCCTCCCTAGGCACAGAACCCTACACTTGTCCTTGTTGAACTTCATCAGGTTTCTCATTGCCCAACTCAGTCCTCAGTGTTTCTTGTGGTGGACCAAGCATAGAAATGATTGCAGAAAAAGAAGATAGTTTTCCATTGCCTGTCTGCAGTGGCTGGTACCTGAATGATGTACAGGGATCTGTACCTTATAGAGCTGCAAAACCAGGCAAGGACTCTTCTCTTTAAAGGTCCCTTCCAACCCAAACTATTCTATGATTCCTACCTTTCTTCTCTTTTCTTCACACTCTTCCTCCAGACTGTGCAGCATATTTTCCCCCTCTCAAAGAACTGAGCGTGACTGTAAGGCTTAAAGTGTTGTTACCTTTGGATAGTGACAATCCAATAAAAAAATACAGATCACAAAGTTTTTAGCAAGTACTTGGTAAGGATGAAGATCAAAACCAACATAGTGTTAAAACCTTTACCGGGCATTTATAAGCAAACGAATGTAAGCAGTTTTAGGACAGGTAATTTAAGGTCCTTACAAAGTGTTTTTCAAAACAATACTTTATTTAAAACAACATAAATTGTAATAAAACAATTTTCAACGTAAACTGTACTACTGACATGATTCAAATCTCATTAGGATTTAAATTACAAAGTAGTAAATTATAGAGTACATTTTTTATGGTTTGTTCTTCTGTCCAAATGTACATTTTCAACATTCTACTCAAAAACAACTATTTTAATTTTATTTAGTGTGTGGAATTATGACATGGCTGCAGATCAAAGTAGGATGTGTTTTTTAAAGACTATTGAGGTTATAACTCTTTCATGGAAACCAAGCTTACAAGATAATTCAGTTAAATACAATTTACAGGTACAAGAAATTAAATATATCCAATTGCAATTGGATACAAACATTAGTTCAAACCGTAAACCTGCAGGTATATAAAGTTAGTTTTATTCCTCAAGGCAAACAATTTAAAATAAAATATCAAATTATCTGAAGAGAAAATACGTAAAGGTTCTTCTCAAAGCCATTATTAAGATTTACATTATCTTCAGTGGGAGGCATTGCAAGCCATAAAAAGGAGGCTTTTATTGGTGAGATTATACTAGGCAATTGCATACTCTAAGGCAAGCATGGGAGAATATTAGCTAAAGCAAAAAAAAAATCAAATGGAATAGTATAGAAAATAATAACCAAATACTTTTAAGATGTAAATTCCTAGACTCATGTAAAATCTCTTCTAGAATCCAAGGTGAGAATGAAAAATAACGAGAGGAATATGTCTTCAGATCTATAGGTCAAGATTCTTGCCACATGGAGATTAAGAAAAGAATCATGAATCGTGGTCTGTTTCAATAGTTTTAGTCACTATCCATCACTAGTCCCCTCTTAAAAAGTGAAGTATTTCCCAGCATTTGCAAGAAAGGAGAAACAAATTACACATGTGGAGTCTTCTGGGTAGGCTAGTTACCAGAGGATTAAACAGAATGTTGGCAAAGCTGGGTTTCCCTTCAGGCCTTGGCTCTGATATCCTACATGACTCGGGCAAATCACCTCACTGGTCTACGCCTTTGTGTCCCTTCCCACAGATTGTCTGCAAGGATCAGCTGTTAGTCTGGGGTGGGATTCATCTCGCTTAGCTTCAAATGACCACAGTGGAAAAAGGGACACCTGAACAGTCACCCCAGGCTCCCCCCATAATCAACAGAAAGAGGGCGGCACCTTGGGGGGTAATTCAGTTGTCCCATCTCAGATTAGGACTTGTGTTCTGAAAGTGTTTATTACTCCCCGTCAACCATAGCAAGATCACAGTTTCAGCAGCTCAGATAAAATTGCCTGCAATTTGCATTTCACAGAATCACAGGGGCTGGAAGGGACCTTCAGAGATCATCTAGTCCCTCCCTCGGGCTAAAGAAGGTTCACCTAGAGCATGCTAGACAGAACACATCCAGGCAGGTTTTGAATATCTCCAGAGAAGCAGATTTCACAACCTCTCTGGGCAGCCTGTTCCAGTTCTCTGCCACCCTCAAAATAAAGTTTTTCTCATGTTGAGATGGAATTTCCTGTGTTCCAGCTTGTGCCCATTGCCCTTTATCCTGTCGCTTGGGCACCACTGAAAAGAGTCTGGACCCATCCTCTTGACACCTACCTTTTAGATATTTATAAGCATTTATATTGCAGTAGGTTAACTCTGCCTTTACATATGTTTGTGACATAACTCCACCCTCATTTCAGGTTTCTAAGGCATTGCGGTTGGATAGTTGACATACAAAATTAAAATTAAAGGGTTTCCAGGCTTTTCTGAGATTCTTTACTCTGATTTGTAAACTGAGCTCTTTCAGGCAGGATCTGACTTTATTCTCTGCCTTGTACAGCCTTAGCAAATACTAGGGATTTCTATGAAATTCCCTTCAAAAATGCTTTTAAACATTTGATGAATCATCCTAATTTTACATTTTCTGGACTTGGAAAATGCCAACAAAGAAAAAAGAGGCTGTAGGTCTAAAATATATCTCTAAAAACATCTGACAGCAACAATTGTACTGACGGAGTCTTAGAGGAGAGTCTTTTGATGGACAGGAGAGTAAGAAAAAATAAATGGGCCTCTAAATTGTTTACCTCTTTGCATTCATCAGACTGTGAGGCAGAGTGATCTCATCTCACAAACCAGCTGCAGGTGAAAATCCAAGGGTGAAAATACTTTAATTCTCTTTAAGGATGAAAATTCTGTTACACGGGAATAGCCCTGCTAATACTCAGATACGAATAAGAGCCTGAGATGGGAAGGGAGGAAAAGGAAAAGGTGACCTGTGCTTGTAATCTAATTCCAGAATACATGCAATCAAGTGCCTGAGAAAGAGCTAAGGAAAGAAATTATAAGGCTGATGGTCTGAACAACTTTCAGCCACTGAAGCTGCAGTTCTACATCAGAACAGACAGACAGGCAGACATAAATTTCTCTTACTTTTGACCTACGGTTTTCTCTGTAGATTGGATTATTTATTTTCACTAATTGGACAACAAATGGTCTGGTATTAGAGCTGAATGTTGTAAGATAATGGAACACTGCTGGATTATGATTGTCAGTAGATAATGTGGTAAATTCTGCCACTGCAGACTGCTGGGAGGAGACAGTGATATTTTATTTTATTCAGTTGAATATTTCAGAAGAGATTCAAATCTAGTTCATAGTTTTTTTGTCACAAAGAAAGAATGGCAGACCCCAAGATTTCTGACTAGGAGAAGGACAGCTGGGCAGAAACTAATTTAATTTGGCTAAGACCTCAGCAGCCTACAGTACACACACAAAATGCTGGAAGTCATATAAGCAGCAATCGATACTCTATACGGCTAGACTCCCCAATTAAAGATTCAGTGAAGGATCACTACCATCCTGCTGCATAAAGCTGTAACCATACTACAGTCCTGATGAAGCCTGCAGTCCTGACAGCAGCTGTGCCAGGCGCTGGCATTGGCAGCTAAAAGCAATACAGGGTGATACATCTGTAATTTTGGAATTCACTACATGTTATAATTAAACTGGCTGTCTACTGAAAAACCGACTGAGAGTCAGTACGGTGCTGGAAAATCCACAGCTTCAAATTGTGAAAGAGCTTTGGGTTTTCACTTTTCTTGTCAATGAACAGATGATGGAGTGCTATAACGAACAAGCGGGTATGAAGATTAAAATCACTTGTATTATGTTTTAATACACTCTGCTTTAAAAATATGGGCTTATATTGCAGGAAAAGAAAAACTGCATTATGTCATTGATTCTGATGGCTGCCAAGGTAGGTGAATATACATTTACAATTATGCAGCATTCCCCAAGAAAAACAATATTGGTACATGCTACCTGGGTACATTCTCACTCCAATGTGGGTATGTTAAAATAATGCAACATTGACTATATTTTATCATTTTATTACAGTAATGCCAAGACATTTCATATAAAATAAGACTTTTCTTTTTGGATACTGTACAAACCCAGAAAAGACTTTGCCCAAAGAGGTACTCATTATTAGAATATAATTACAATTATTTAAGGTACTGCATGTAATCAGTTGTTGCAAGAGCTGCCAGTTGCTCTTACAAGTGTTAATCCTGGCAGGTTTTAAAAGCAAACTCATTCTAAACAGGAGGTGATGGTTTAATCAACTGTAATTCAATTTAATGATTAATTTAAAGGAAAGTAGTCATATACTAATTCTTTCTACCCAATCATTATTAATTTGATTAGATGGTCTTTTGGACAAAATGGTTCTTTCACCGTCACCATGGCAAGAAGATGAAATTAACAGAGCACAGCTGAATTGTGATAAAATTTTAATGCTTAGACAAAAGATATTAATAAGAAAAAGAAAAAATAAATTGAAAACGGATATAAGACTGTAACATTACTCCATTTTCTTCTTATTATGGCTATTTATTTAATCCTGTATATTCTTTCCTGAGTGCCACTTGACCCTCAGTGCATTCAAGTGCCTGTTTTGTTGGTTTATTCTAACATGGAGAAGTGGCCAAGATTTTCCTCCATATCAGTGTATCTTGTGCCAGGAAGTCAAAGTAACCATAGCGGACACTTTAGTGTGAGAGTTTTTTGGATACCCTCTTCGAGACCCCTCTCTTTTGTCCTGACACCGAACATAGAGTTAGTTTTCTCCTGGACACGGAATTTTTCTTCAGGGTCTGACACCAAACCTTTTGGTGACAATAGAAAACCCCTCTAAGTACAGGCATAAGTAATAAAATCCATCCTAGTTTCATAGGTTTTGTCTGTTCATAATTGTTACTGCTAATCATAATCTGTTAGCAATAACATTGTTACAGGTCCACCTTTGTCACTGAAAATTATAGTGGTTTGTCAGTGAGATATGCTCTGCTTCCCTAAAGCCATGGGAGTAAAATTTGTTTTACAGGACTACGGAAATTTTTTTGAAGAGACACAAATAAAAAGCAAAAATGTGTAACTGTGCTATTTTTTTTTCCTTTACCACATAATTTATTTTCTGATTCTCTGCCATTGCCTCTTGGCAATGCCTGCTGTTTCCTGTAATATAGAGTTCACAGACGCAGTACTTAAATTATCACACTAAATTCTCCTTTCTAAGAAGAGGAGGGGAGAATACAGATATTATCGAAAAACACTGATCAGATGAGATTAAAAAGCACGCTTCAGTGTGCTGTAAATTGCAGACGTCAAGGACATTTTCAGTGATACAGAGCTGTAACAGCTCTGCTGCAGTACAAATGCTGAAGGAAAGCCCTGGGCCAGGATGTGACTTTTACAACCACATGTTAAACCCATCCTCCAGCCAGTGACTCTGAAGTATAAATGAGCCAGTGGAAACTGATGTTGAATCATCTGATATTTTCCAAGTTCTTTATTTAGCCTCTGCAGAGTAGGCTAGAGTTCAGGCGATGCAAGGTTGCACGTCTAAGGCAGAACTAGAAAGTAGTTTCTTCAAAAGCCACAGGAAATAACCCCAAAACGTGGTGCCTGAGAGTCAGCTCCAGGCTGAGCAACTGCAGGCTCTTCTAAGGGAGTCACTTGCTCAAGAACTTGGATTCAGTTCTGAAACAACAAAGGGCAAATACAAAACAGGTCTTTCCCTCAGTTGCACTCCAGTTTTAAGCACTCTCTGATAATGACTCCTAACACTGATTTCTAGTTCACAAAAGGGAGAGCCCATTCACTGGCACTGACAACCCCCACTACAGGCTTGGGGAAGAGTGGCTGGAAAGCTGCCCATCAGAAAAGGACCTGGGGGTGTTGGTCAAGAGCCAGCTGAATACAAGCCAGCAGTGTTCCCAGGTGGCCTGTAGCAGAAATAGTGTGGCCAGCAGGACTAGGGAAGTGATTGTCCCTCTGTACTCGGCACTAGTGAGACTACGCCTCGAATATTATGTTCAGTTTTGGGCCTCTCACTACAAGGAAGACATGGAGGTTCTGGAGTGAGTCCAGAGAAGGGCAACAAAGTTGGTCAAAGGTCTAGATCACAACTCTTATGAGCAACGGCTGAGGGAACTGGTGTTGTTTAGCCTGGAGAAAAGGAGGCTGAGGGGAGTCCTTATTGCTCTCTACAGCTACCTGAAAGGGGATTATAGCAAGATGAGGATGGGTCTCTTCTCCCAAGTAGCAAGTGATAAGACGAGGAAGTCACCTAGAGTTGTGCCAGTTGAGGATGAGATTGGATATTTGGAAAAATTTCTTCACTGAAAAGGTTATCAAACATTGGAACAGGGAAGTAGTGGAATCACCATCCCTGGAAGTATTTAAAAGACAGGTAGATGTGGTGCTTAGGGACATGGTTTAGTGGTGGTTTTGGCAGTGTAAGGTTGATGGTTGGACTCGATGATCTTAAAGGTCCTTTCCAATCTAGACTATTCTATGATTCTATGAAATTATACTTCTGAATGTAAGGGCAGAGTTTGGGTCAGAAAGCCTCTCAGAACGGAACCTTCTCTTTCTCCCTTTTACTGGTTTAGTTAAATGGCAGTTTTAAAAATGGAGAGTGCCATGGCAGTAGCTATGGAGTTGCTTTTTCTGAATCTCATAGGGAAAGTACACAAGAACAGAATATTTTGGAATGGAGGTGGGCATAGGAGAATATTTGGGTTTGAGTTTTATGGTTTAGTTTCATTTTGATTTATTGTTTTTTCTGGGTTTAATTGGTGGTTAAAAAAATATATATGGCATTGACTGTTTCTTTTCATGAACAGAATAAATCAGAATACAGAAATGAAAATACAAAATTTATCAGAAAATAGTAAGAAGCGCAAAGGAATCTGGAACACAGGAGTTTAGCATTCAAGAGCATACTATATAAATTCCTGAAAGAGAAATATATTCTATAGGTATATATCTAAATATAGGCTAGATATAGTTAGTATATAAAGAATAAAACTAGACCTGGATTGATGTATATTTGCTGTCACTGCTGGAAATTGCTAGATAAACATGGACGAGCTTTAAGTGGGATGCTGGAAAACTTTTTGACACAAGCATAACTAAAGCAGAGAGGGAATTTGGTGAATATATATCAATAGCACTGAATTCTATGATTTATTAGCTTGTGATTGTCAAGTGCTTGTGATCACTGGATGACCTGAAAAAGCCTTCTGCTCCCGTGTTTTTCTGTTCCTAGTGAAATATATAGCAGCAATTGTAACCTACACAGTGTTGCTCAATTCTGTTCAGTCCTGAAGCTTTAACTTTCTACTTATTTGGCAGCACAGAAGAATAAGCAGATTCTGTTAGATAAAAAGAGAGGTGTAAGGTGAGAGAAGATGACTTGATTTTTTGTAGAAAATAATGTTAGGGTTCCAAACTGTCTGTAAATTTTTAATGATGCTTTTAGCAATTTCTGAAGTTTCATTTCTGAACTCATCTTGAAAAGAAACAGTTTCCAGTGAATTTAATATTCCATCTACACAGCACAATTGTTCAATTACAAAGTACAGTCCAATGTAAAAATGCCATTATCAATCACTTCTGTTTTAGTGATGCAAGCAGTTAATGACCATTGCAGTAAACCTAACAAGAGCTTCACAACAAGATTACAGTAAAGCCAGCTACATTTGCAGAAGTTGAACTGAATGACAGTAAACTTCTTTGAAATGATATTTCAGATGGTAACAGCGGAGCACTCCTGTGGCATATTTCAGGGAGCTGTCACAAGAATACAGGTTTTGTGCCCAGAATTTTTTTTTCTTGAGCACTAATGTCAGCCTGTTTTTAGCTTAAAGAATTATAGTTCCCAACAGAAAACAACATAATGAAAAATTTTTTGAGAAGTCTGAAGTAGCTCTCAGAAATGCCAGCATGACCTCTACAACACAGTAAAAATCCTCAAAATAGAACCGTTCTCCATAACTACTGGAGAAAAATTCTACTCATTTCCACTCTTCTAAAGTGATAAGATGGAATAGAGAGGGGCTGGGGGTATTATGCTTACAAAGAACTCTTTGTAACAGCTAATATTCTGTAATAATAAGTGGGGAAGAAAACCTTTCTTGTTTCTTGCCTCTCAGCAGTACATTTTCAGCTCAGTAGGTTTTAATTTGGTCAGAACTATGCATTCTCTTGGCATGGCACAAAAATGTTATTCTGAGACAGCACCTTCTCTCAGATGAACTGCTCACCACAAGTCCTGCAAAGAGAAAAGAACATGGCATCTTACTCTGGCTAAAAATCCTGAAAAATAATCAGAGAGCTATTTTATTACCATTTTTGGAACAAATATTTTAACATAACTACTTCAGCTGATAAAATCAGCAGGGTGGAATGGTACTAGAAACAACCATGTGACAAGGAAGCAAAATTTAGGAGAGGTCATTGTTCAAGTCATGACATACAGGAAGCCCATGGGATGCCCAGCACTGAGACCATTTGCTGTTTGGGATATCTGTGGAAGACCTTGTCTACAGACCAAACTCTTACAAGAAGAAGAGAGATCTTCTTTGAATTCCCTCAATGACTGAGAGCCTCTAAATGTACTTCACCCACGGTACTACATAAGAATCAGAGAAGATCTCTGAAGCTGCTCAGTTGGGTTGCCATTTAGGGGTCACTTAACACCAACCTTGTCCACCTGCAAAATGGAAGTGCAAAAAACATACAGTTTCATTCTCTTGTCTTGTCAAAGGAAAATAACTCCACTCACATTCAGGAGGGGAATTCATGTTGATCAACGGTATACTGATAGGAAATGGCATGCTTACACAGTGCCTTCCTACCAGCTGTGACACTGTCACATTATCCTGGGTGTCCTCACAGGTCCCAAACATGCTGCTGGGTCATCAGAAAACAAAATAATAAACACAATAAGTGTAAACCAATACGAATACACTCTGCTTTATTACTTCCAGCTCTTCATCTGACCCTGTTAAATGAAGCAAGATGTACCACGGCATAATGCAGGATGGATGTCAGTTACAGCTACAGCATCAATAACTTAACACCCATACTGATTTCTGGGGCTGGGTCTCCTGATCTGTGCAAAATCCAGGTGTGGCTTTAGAATTACAGAACGGTTTGGGTTGGAAGGGACATTAAAGATCACCTGGTTCCAACTACCCTCCATGGGGCACTTCTCTCTTATAGCTGTTCCCTATCAATAGTGTAGACTACACCTGTCCAGGTTTGGCGCTATTTGTCCCTAAAGAGTCCTCCAGCCTTATCCAAACACATCAGACACCTTGGGGTGCTCTCATGCCATAACCCAAGGCATGTGATCTGTTCTTGCCAACCACTCTCACTTTATTATTAAGTACTTTGAACTGTAAAAAAAAGCTATTGAAAATGATGTGTTAGACCCCATGGTATGCCACAGAAAAACCAGTGATGAAGGTTAAGTGGCATGCAGTCCAGACACAGCTCCTTTACCCTAGTAGGGTTACCACCGAACAGTGTGGACAAGCACCAGTTTCCACCTCTCGACCAGAGGTCAAATCTCCATCTGGAATGGATGTTTTTGCAGTGTAACCAAAGCCTATTATGCCTGGTCTAGCACCACAGGCAATCACTGATACCAACACCAGGTTATAGCCAAAGACAATCCATCTAAAGGACAATCCTGTAGTCCTTTAGACCATCTTACACAGACAGTAGGTTTTCTTCTGGCATGCCAACACAGGGTGTCAATCCTGTAGTCCTTTAGACCATCTTCCACAGACAGTAGGTTTTCTTCTGGCATGCCAGAACAGCAGAGGCATGAGATCCTGCTTTAGCAGCAGCAAGACCTGGGACTTACTGATGTGTACCTCCTTACTCATCCACCAGATGTGATGATATTCCTCTTCACAGCAATGCTTATGTTTCCCTGCATATTATAGAAAACTGTGGAAACATTCACATACAGTCCAAATCAGAGTCAGTGATAAAGCTACTAGTGTGGAAGCTTCCTGTCTTCACTTGAGAATTTTCATTACTTTTTATTATGCTTTCCTAATTTTGATAGATCTTGATTTTCTGATCATTTTTCCCCTGATTTTATTTATGCTGTTACTGCTAGGCTTACGCATATTGCATCCGAGTTGTGAATGACTGATGCATATTATTATTAACTAGCAAGTTCTGGAAGAGAAAGAAACATCTGCACACACTCCATTCTATTCCTACTGCCCCTGAACCTGGGATTAGTAACTGGACTAAAACACACCAAAAACAGTTCAAGGAGTTTATTATTTCTGAATTAATGAAATGTGGGCTTAACTGTCTTTAGCAAAACCCATTGCATCTATAGATCATGTTTTAGGATCATAGACTCATAGAATGGTTAGAGTTGGAAGGGACCTTAAAGGTCATCTAGTTCCATCCCCCCCTGCCATGGCCAGAGACACCTTCCACTAGACCAGGTCACTTAAAGCCCCATCCAACCTGGCCTTGAACACTTCTCTGGACAGCCTGTTCCAGTGTCTCATCACCGGTAAAGTATTTCTTCCTGATATTTCATCTAAATCTTCCCTCTTTCAGTTTAAAACCACTACCCCTCATGCTATTGCTCCACTCCCTGATAGAGTCCCTCACCATCTCTCCTGTAGGCCCCCATTAGGTCTGGAAGGCTGCTATTAGGTGTCCCTGCAGCCGTCTCTTCTCCAGGCTGAACAACCCCAACTCTCTCAGCCTGTCCTCACAGGAGAGGTGCTCCAGCCCCTTGATCATTTTTGTGGCCTTTCTATAGACTTGCTCTAACAGGTCCATGTCCTTGTTATGTTGGGGGCTGCAGAGCTCAAGGGCAAGAAGAAATGTTCTGATTCTGCTACTAGTTTTTAGATTTTTCCAAAGTAATCACAGAATCCCCATGGTTGGAAGGGACCTATGAGATCATTGAGTCCATGAAATAGCCATTGAAATTTTCAGACCATCTGGATCACATCAGGCTTAATAATTAAAAGTGATGTAAGAAACTGCAGTAGAAAAGCATCCCTTTGGAAATTTTAATTCCATCAAGTTGTGTTAACTTAATCTGCAATTTATATTAAAAATATAAATTTAATTTCCCTGTGGTAAACCCCAACATTTTTGGGAAAGAGACAAATGTTACTCAAGTTTAAATTTATTTAAAAATATTTAAAGTTTTATTTTAAAATTTAATTTTTGTTACAATGTGGTGCCAAAGCAATATGATCCAATTTCAATTTTGTCAAACTTCTCTATTTTCATTAGGATAAAATTGTTAGCTAGCTTTTCTTCAGTGTTTCAGTAATTGCATTTATGCACACTTTACATATCTGACAGTTTTTGTTCCCAACTGGAACTCAGTTAAATTTAAAAATTTATTCAGCAGTCATTAAAAAAATTCCTTTCCATTATATACAACTCTATTAGCAGTTAAATACTGTACCATCTTTTAAAATGTAGATCTCAATCTCCCATATTTTTTAATACTTAAGCAGAGATATGTACTGGTTTCTCTTAATTCTTAGTTAGTATTTTTTTTATGATTTTCAAGTCTGTTTCAGCTCCTTTGCCTTTGGTATAATGTAACTCTGCAATGAGTCACTGCCTTGCAGCGCTCACCATCTAAGCTTTAAGATAATAATAATAATTCATTACTAATGAATAAATGAAAGGTAAGAGAGAGTTTTTATCTGAATACGATTATTAAGAAGCTATCAATATATAAGGTATATTACACATTAAAGTAGAATTTTATTTTTGAAGGGCCAAGTACAGTAGCAGCAATATTCCCAAGGTGTCTCATTGTCAGATGTCTGGATTTTACAGTCCAATTAAATGTCTATATAATCCCACTCTAATAAAACTGCTGAACAAACTAAAAATCTTACCTACAATTTCAGATATGCTATATAGCCATTGTCTTCAGTTTTTAATACAATTCCTATCACATGCATTTTTGCAATCGAAACTCCAGTAAAAAATTAATAATACTATAATTCCTAGCTTTTATTGAATGAAATCAAAATTTTTTAGGGACTGCTTGTTTGGTTAATAGGGAGAGGGCAGTACCTGGAATGTTATTTGTGTTTATTTTAATTATTTTTTGTAAATGAAATCTGCCTAATAATGTCAGCAAAATATACATATTACATTAAAAAACCCACCCATAATACAGCACCCTTTAAGGCTTTGCCATTAATGGCAAGGTCAAATGTAGTACTTTTTGCTCCATTGATTCAGAGATTCATGACCCAAGTGAGGTCACTGCTTATGCACAGAGCACAACTAAATCAAGGTTAGACAAGCAGGATTCTTTAGTACAAGATAGTGTGCCAGCAGATTACATAGTACTAGGAAATTTGCATTCAAATCAGGCTTGATGAAGATTATTTGTTCATCTTCACAAGTGAAAAAAGCCTGCAATTTTTTCACTATCGTTAATTCTGTTTATAGAAAACATGTTAGTAACTAAAATGTCCACCTGAAATCTAACAGTGATTTTACTTGTACTCCTGTAAACAAGAAGACAAACAGAAATTGCATTGTTCAAAGTTTTATGTCTTGTTTACACTCTTTCAAGATAGCTTTTATGTAACAAGTGAGTTGGAGTAACTTCACAAGCAATGTAAATATTCTTTTTTAATCAGAATTCAACCTAAAACTTAAAGGTTCCTTTTTGCATTCTGAAAATTTGCTATCTTAATCCTTCAATAAGCACATAATGTGCGGTCCTTCACATATATGCTTAAATAAATACAAGGCCATAGTTGAAGTATGACATTCAGAGACTGGAGTAAAATAATATCATCTGATGTCAGCAAATTACTAATATGTGGTCTATTTTTCCCTAACCAAAACCATTCTGACTGTAATTCAAGGCTGATAATTCACTGAGTAAAATAATTAATTGGAAACTTTCCACCTGAATTATTTACTGAATGCTGTCAACATGTCAGTGTGTTTAAGCTCCCAGAAGACTACTGAAGCACAAGGTCCACAGATCAAAGGCCCAACATTCAAACAATGCGTGTAGTTTCTTCCAAGTATATTAATGTTTCTTGTTTGTGAAAAGGCATCATGGAAAAAGCTGCTTTTGAGAAGTGACCTGGAAAAAAAAGGAGTATCTTTCAAGTACACAGGTGGGGAGGTCATAGGGAGGATGTAAAGATGTTAGAAATGTGGCCAGATTTGGAGAGAGTTGGACAAGGCACAGGACGAGTATGTGGAAACCCAAGGCTAAACCATGAACGCAAACTGGGCTCACTTCAAGAATTCAGTAGAATATATTAGTTTACATCAAAAGGAAATCCAGCATATGCAGTTTATGTGATTGTGGGGCATATTTGTACATATTTACAACATTCTTTGTTGTTTACTATTCATTGTAATAGTAGCCGTTGATCCAAACGCGCTGAGATGACACAAGTGTGGCACGGTCTAGCAACACCATTTGTATTTGCTTAAGTATATTGCACTGGGTCCCTGAGACCTCGTTCAGTGCCTCAGGAACACAGTAACTGCCTCAGAGTGCAGATTACCTGTTCCTTGAGTCCAGAACCCTGTGTGTGACACAGGGTTTTATTTCCCTCTTTGAGAGGGAAATAAATAGATATTCTTTGCAAATGAGGCAGGGCTGAGCTTGCAAATGTGCCTCTGCAGTCTGGATAATGGGGTATGGGCTGAGCCAATTTAATTATGTTTTGTCTCTTCAGCCTACTTTCATTCAGCTTTCCATTATACTATACTTGAACACCTGTATGTCTGAAATTGTCTTGTTCAGAACAGAAAAAAAATCTTTTGTTGCTATCTTGGTTTTTCGCCCCCCTGATCTTAGGCCTGGAAGACACTAAGTGTGGCACTGGCTCATTTCAAATATGACTTATGTCCATACATACATGAAAAATTGTATCAGTATTGGTGAGATTTCAGGAAAGACTTGTTCTTGGGACCATAGGATAATTCAAGTTGGAAAGGGCCTTAGGAGGTCCCTAGTCCAACCTCGGGCTCAAAGCTGGGTTAACACTGCATTCAAACTAGATTGCTCGGGGCTTTTTCTAGCGAGGTCTTGAAAACATTTGAGGATGCAAACTGCACAACCTCACTGGGCAGCCCATTCCCATGCTTAACTATTCTCTCTGTGAAAGGTTTTCTTTATGCCCAGTTTATACCTCTCCCGTCTGCATAAGAACATTGTCTCTCGTTCCCCCGCTGAGTAAAGAAACTAGCTCTGTAGTTTTGGTAATCTCTTCTTTGGTATTACCAGGCTGCTTTTAGGTGTCCCCAAAGCCATCTCTGCTCCAAGCTGACCCAGTCCAGCTCCCCCAGTGTCTTCTCATGGGGCAGGTGCTCCAGCCCCACCATCTCAGAGGCCTCACCTGAACACCCCAAAATCCGAGAAGTGTTCCCAGAAGTTCTCCAAAGTTGCTAGAAGTTGTTCTCAGAAGACCAAAAGGATGTAGAAGCAGTGCCCTGACTGCTGAGGAAATGCAACTTCCAGGAGCAAACAGTGGCCCAAGCAGTGTCCCAGACCCCCTGCACGTGCACTGCCGGGTGAGCTGCCACGCTATCTGCCAGGTTCCTGTTTGCAGTCCCCTAGATTGCTGCACTCCCTCAGGGTCAGTTAAATAGAAAATGAAGACCAGACATTGCAGTTCCCCCACTGCACTAGGTTTGTCCCCAACAGCAGGTCCCTTCTTATAAGACTAGGACACCTCTCAGATGCCTCTAGGCCATGGTTCACCTAGCTCGCAGGTGCCATCACCACCTCCGCCCAACCACTCTCCTAGCTGTCCTACAGACTACTGGTAACAACCCAGAGCAGGACTGGAGTGATTTACACTTCTAGGTGAAGAGTTTGTAGTTGCTTATTCAGGCTACCGTACAGAAGTACAGGCTGCCACTTCTTTTTGATTTATTAAAATACTCACTGGCAATGGTGCTCAAAGACTTGATACTGAATATTGGAAGGTTAAAAACCACATTAGTGTGAAAGTAGAAATTCTGACTACTCATGCTGCCACAGAAATGACACGTTTGCACTTGCTTAGTGTGAGAAAGGCCACATTCTAACACCTCATTTTCTCAGAGGCATGAGAAAATTAACATATATAGAGCAGTGAGTGCTCAGTTAAGGTCAAAGTATCCATAAAATTACTGTTCATCTACAAAGTTACCTTTTCTATACCTATTATAGAATTTCTAGAGTTCTGTTGGATGAAAAAATTAGAGTAAAATTATCAAATTATTTAACAGATTATCTTCCATTAGCTCACCATGTTCCTGCTTGTACAAATGCACATTAGCCAGTAAGAATTTGTGCAGAGAATACATGCCTGCCTAAAATTTCCCACAGCCTCTGTTAATCAGACTCTACCTCAAAATGTCCTGTTTAAATAGGTTTATGACACTTACACAACAAACTATTTTAAATTGACTAGGTGTTTTCCAAAACCAAACATAAACAAATGTCTTTCTTGGTTTTGTTGTTTTGTTTTTTTCTCCTTTTAAATTATATCAAAACTCTAGGATATTGATCGGAGAGAGTAAAGAAAAGGAATGGGCAGTTTTGAACACTCCTGAAACCTGCATTTAACTGACTAGCCCTAAGATCTTCTTTGCTTTATATAAGTAGCATCATCCTTTGGTTTGATGCATGTTGTTGAGGCACAAAACTGATATATTTTGTGACATATATGTTCAACTGCTGTAAGGCAAAGCAAGTAAAATGACTGCATAAATGTAGAACACTCAAAACTTTAAAAAAACAGCAACAACAAAAATTAGTGTACTATGAATTCTTCCTAGGATCCTTCTTAAGTTTGATAATGGAAAAAAAATATTAGGATAACCAATTATAGTCTTGCCCTGTGTGCTTAAATATACAGAATGGTTCCTTACCTTGCTGGCTGAACACTGTTTTACTACTCTGTTATTATACATGTAATAAATAAATAGCCTAGGTCAAGGTAATGAAAGTAGGTTCTTAGATGTCATTGTCCTGTCAAAACATAAAGAAGACAACTATCAATAGAGGTCTAAGTTGATTATATCTTGACATTTTTCACAGATAACAATTAAATATTAATAATATCTTGTGATTCAAGAACACCCTCTTCCACAAACTCTTGCAATTGATAAAAATACATTTTCCCTACCTGCAGTCCTCTTTGGGCTGGTATTTTTTGCATTTTGGAATGAGTGAACAAAAGTGATGTAACTATATCAAGCTCATAAAAGATAATCAATAAATGAGACAGTCATAGATTCAAAGATTCAAATAGATCCCCAGTTTACTTTTGACAATTAACCAGCTTTTCTTCAGCACTGCTGTGGTTTATGAGGAGTGTCCCTGTTGTTTTTAGAACATTAGCTGTACACCTGCTCTATTACTGAATGAGGAAATACAAGCTTATGAAAATGCTACAATATTTTATAATCTGTTGTTTCAGAGCCAGAACAAGTTAGCAAACACTATTCTTAAAGCCGTGTTGACATTATCAATGTTGTTAGTGCACAAACAAGCCCACAAATGAAACAAAGCCAGCTTGGCCAGTGTTTCAGCTCATTCCTCTGCCAAGTGGAAAAGTACACAAGCAATAGAGACCAAACATTATATTCAGGCTTCTGAGCAGACAGCAGAGTATTGCTGGCCACGGGGACAGTGGAGTTTGCATTTATCTTTACTCTGGGTGTTTCGGAATTCCCTTGCCCTCTGAAAAAGGACAGCATCAGCTATGCAAGAGATATCTGTTCAGATGCCTGTCACCATCCATCTGTGGACCAGGAGGATGTCAAAAAGCAGAAGATTGCTTAGAATAATGTTTGTTTCTGTAAAAAGTCGTCTGACTTTTTTTTTTGTGTGCTGCATGTGTGGTAACAGTTGTCAGCTTTTCCTCTATTCCTGGTGAGTGCCAGGAGCCAGGCCGTGTTTAGCTTGCCTTGCTCCAGTGTGTGTATACGAGACAGTCCTTCATCTCAGCAGCCAGCAGTAGGGATACCCTTTATGTGGCACACCTTTTAATATTATTGATAAAATAACACGTATGTTCAGACTAGACATAAGGAAGAATTTCTTTACCCCGAGGTGGTGAAACACTGGCACAGGTTCCCCAGAGATGTGGTAGATGCCCCATCCCTGGAAACATTCAAGGTCGGATTGGACAGGGCTCTGAGCAACCTGATCTAGTTGGAGATGTCCCTGCTCATTGCAGGGGGGTTGAGCAACATACCTAACAATATTAGGCAACATAAACCTTGGTCCCCACCATCTCTATTTCATTTCTCTGTTGCAAAAAGGAGAAAAAGAGAATGTTTGCTGTCTTTAAGGGAATCCAGAGCCCAGTCAGATTCATGATCCACCTTCTCAAATACTTTTCCCACATACTTTCCTTATCATTTCCTGCTTGGAATACCTGAGGTTTTGGAAATCACTGTTAGTGCCTGAAAAATTCCACTAAATCCAAAGGCAGTCAGGGATAGCTGCTAATTGCTGCTGCAAAGAGACAGCTGGCTGGGTGAGAAAAGCACCAGCCAGAAGATCAGGTAAAAGAGAAAGAAGGAAAGAAAAAAAAGACTTTTTCACCCATTCAGAAGGCGGCAACAAGAGGCAAAAATTATAGCAACCACAGGAGTTTTTTGTCTTTGCCAGGTACTACTATTACTGACAAGAAGCTATGTACAAACCCCTCCTGCCCCTATTTTACTTTCTACAAAATTCAGTCACTTTTCCACAGTTTCCAAATGTGAAATGCCAGTTTATGAAAACTAGTATGTAAAAGTGTTACTTGTTATTGTTCTTTATGG
The DNA here is from genome assembly GCF_001431845.1 of Calidris pugnax. Lineage (NCBI taxonomy): Eukaryota > Metazoa > Chordata > Aves > Charadriiformes > Scolopacidae > Calidris > Calidris pugnax. Next base: position 31,621,021 of record NW_015094510.1, read on the forward strand.
GAGTAGTATTTTTATTGAACCAGTCAATTAGGAGGGAAAAGTTTTTTCTAAGGTCACAGGAAGACTGAATGCTGAAATGAAGCATGAGTAACAATAATAAAATGCGATTGTTTGTTCACAAGAGATGGCAGATTTGCTTGTCACCAGAGAGTGATACAGAGACCAACAAATGCACTGGGTGAAGTAAGAAAATAAGTACTATGAGGAAACCCTTTTCAATTTCAAAGATTCCTGAAGGCAAATTTGTCTAAAATGAGGCCTAATCACAGAAAATTTGGTCCCTTTCAGGATCAGATCCCCTGCTCAGGCCAACATTAGAGAGCAAAGAAAACAAGTACAAGACACCCCAACAGCCCACACTGGGATATTAGGATAACTCTTAAAGAAATAAATAAGCAGATAGGGTGGGAATGATGGAGGCAGTTTGATATTGGAATATTCACAAAAGGGGGATGTTGCAGAGCAGTATGTGATGACGGAGTCTGTACATGTACTTAATACATTTGTAGCTGTTTGGGCTTTTAGTATGCTTTTGGGGACTCTTCCAGATAAAAGCACTACTTATATTTGAGAAATATATTCTGATGCTACTAAATATTTTGATCACAGGGGGCTGAGCAGAGCATCAGAAAGATACTGATGTTCCGGCAGACACATAGATGAAGGCATGACCTGGTTAGCAGCAATCATATTGTTTTGTTTCATTCTGCTTCTCAAAATGGAGTGAAAATGTAAGTGACCTGGACTGATTGGTGCAAAAATAGTAAAGTGGGGATGGGTAATTTGATTTCTATCTGTGTAACGCTCCATTAAGAAAACAGAATGCTTCATTGTATGTGTATTGCCTACCCAGCTTCCAAAGCAGTCAGCATTGCTCTTACTCACAAATATGTACCTTGCAAATATTTATAACTTCATTTCCTACCTAGCTCTTCTATTCAATCTCTCAGTTAGTGTTATCAGATCCAAGCAGTTTGGCAGACTAAGTTGCCATCAAGAAACAGTGAAAACAGCAGCTCTAATACAGCAGGTGAAAACACATCATATCCACATGACCTAAAAAGTACCTCACGCATTTTGGTGAATAAGGGGTCCCCAGAAAATTCCAGTCTCCAAAATCAAAAAATATAGCCAAGCTCTCCAAATCATAAACTTAACTATACTTAAGCATTTCTTTCACCTCATATATGAATAAGACAAGGGCATATTGTTTTTCTGGTTCGTGAAAATGAACAAGGGCACCTCCCCATGCTTTGCATATATGTTCATACTGTGTGAATCATTATGGAGGTACTACTACAGCTTATGCAGGTGTAATCAAAATAGCACAACCTATCCAGCTGGTGCCAATAATATTGAAGACAAGACAACGGCAGCTGCCAAGATGGCCAAGGTTAGTTACTAAGTGCTGTTGAGTAGTTGAGTACACTAGATCTTTACCACAATGTTCTTATTTTATTTACACTTAAGAGTTCTAAATGAAGCCTGGATTTTTTTTACAGTGTAGTACTAATTGCTGTATGAACTCACACACAGCCTGGCAGTCGTTTAGGGATTAAAACAGAGGCGCAGACAGGCCAGAGCTTTTTCAGTTAATGCTACGGACACCCAGGAGAGGGGGATGTCTCCATGTCCTGAAACTTGTCCCTCTCCCTTGACTCTCATAGTCTCCCATCTTTTCTGCAGATGGCAGAGCATTTTATTCACTTGGTATCACACCTCTGCCTTTGCCCACCAGTAACGTGAGCTGAACATCCCTTCCTTAGAAGATCTGATGGATGGCTGTATAGCATTTTAGCTGTAGCTCACAGCACACTGCACAATATGCAAAGACTAATAGCATATTTAAAAATTAAGAAAGTAAAAGCATAAGTTCAACAATAACAAATAACAAACCTAAATCAATACCAAAAATAAATAAATAAATAAAACAGAGACACACTATTTTGAGTGTGTCTTTGGTATACTTGAATCTTACTTTTATGACAAATAAGAGATGAGGGCAAGAACACATATAATTGTTTTGCCACACACCAGTCTTTTTAAGATTTGAGCCCTTGTAATTAGAGACCTACTAACCAACATTGTGCCACTTATCAGATGAGAGGATATGACTCAGATGAGACTTACGGAAAAGATGCTGAAAGCAACAGATCCTTAATTTGGTCAGATGCAGAAATGGAAAAAATAATAAATCTAATGACTCCCAACCTACCTTTCTCAGATTCAACACTGGAAACCTTGACAGGCTCGTTTTATCTCCTCAGTGTTCAAAACACCTACATATTCTCATAATTACACACATACAAACGGCAAAACCAGCTATGTTTAGCATTTGTTGAACTGATGACTTCCACAGCTTCCACTGTGAGCATAATTTTGTTTGCTTGTTTTATTATTTTTGCCTATAGTCTAACCAGGCTATTTTTCAGGTGGCTAACAGAATGGAGGAAGTAGTAGATTGCAAAAGCATTTCATCTCAAAACTTATCATTGACAAGATGAGTATGTAACCAAGGAATTTTGGAAGACAGCTTGCATTAGCTGATATTGCATGTTCTGGAATCTTGAAGGGCAGACAGAATTTGGCACATTACTTGAGTATATTTCATGCAACTCTGTAGCAATGAAAGATCTTTTTGGCTACACAGGAGATGAGGCAGACAGTAGTTCTCAGAACTAAGCTGCCTTATGAACACAACTGAAGGGAAGCAGTTTGCATAAAACTTATTACTCCCTTTATCTCTTTTTTACTGTCAGCATTTAAGTCCTTTATAAACTTTATAAAGGGGAAAACACATCCTGTTCAGTAAAATGTCTTCTAATCTATATGTACAGTCTCAGACAGTGAAAATAATAGTTTTTTTCTGTTTTTTTTCTGGTGGCTTCTGTCATGGGCTCTTGCAAGCTAAAAGAAGCTCAGCTCTCTAATGCACAATTTAACTTAGAGAAGTGTGCAACAGCAAAAACAGATCATCTGTATGAAGAAGAAGCAGCAGCAGCAGCAAAAAAAAAGAGAAAAATTCCAGATATTTCCTTTCGCATAAGAAAGGAAAGGAGAACTAAACTGTCAAGTCACAAAAGATTCATAAAAAGGAAAAGATGCATACAACATTTCTTCACTTTGGGAAGTAACTTATAAAAATAAAATAAGAAAGGCAATAATCATTTACAATGTCATGGAACCTATTTCTTACTATTTAGCAATACTATTAAATCCTTTAATCAATTGTCTATTTCCCAATCTAATAATCCAATCAAATATTTAATGGATCTCTCTTGGCATTGTCTTTAAATTTACTTGTTTGTAAATTTACTTTTTTAAAAGTAAAGTAATAATGAAACATTAACATGAGGATGAAAAGCCAGTATGATTTACAGTCATAAATAATTGACTTGTCCAGTTGTTCAGTTGAGTTTTGAACACCTCCAAGGATGGAGATGCCTCTCAGAACAAACTATTTCGGTATTTAAAAAAATAAAAAGACTAACTGGAATTTTCCATGTTCTAGTTTGTGTCCATAGCTTCTCTTCCTATTACTGTGCACCTCCAAGAAGACTATGACTCTCTCGTCTTGATATCCTCTGATCAGGTAATTTTAGACAGCAATAAGGGTTCCCCCTTTCTTTTCCAGGATGAGCAAGGTTGGACTACTTGTGTGTCTGTGTGAAAATATATGCTCTTTTTATTTCCTATTCATCCTGAAATGAAAGATTCAGCAAAATACAAACCCTTAAGGCAGAGCATCCTTATAATACCTCCCAGGAGGACAATGCCATTCACCTTTTTTTTTTTTTTAATGAGGTAGCGTTGGTTTTGGGTTTAATTGATCGATGAATATTCCTGATTTTTCATCATATCTTTAGCCCAGCCCAAGGGAAATGAAATTATACATGAGGTCTGATAGGGCATTCAGCCTTCTGTGTGAAGAGACCAAAGACATTTAGAAAATTCTCCAGTTTCTTCAGGGTGTTGGCAAAAAAGGGAAAAAAAGAGAATGTATTGCTACTTATTATTTCAGCAAATAGATCTTACTTAATGAATATTCCTAGTTCTATGAGTTGTGGAGAAGTTTCCTGGAGCTCAGTCTACATCCTTGGCTGCCAGTATGCTTTCATAAAAGATTCCAGACCTGCTACCAGTTTATACAGATCTCCTTTTTATTTTTTTCTTCTCTTTTTTTCTCCTGATCAATAAAACATATAGTACTCTGTAAGACAGTTAATCCACCCAGTCTTTCAAAAAGGAAGAAACATAATTTCCACTGCAGTACACGTATTTTTTCAACGTATATTGTGACCCCTGGCACATCATCACTGGTCTATGAGTTATGTTTCCATAACCACCAGGCTGCTTTCCCACAGCTCAAAGTGGGTGAGCTCTAAAGAAAGCTTTATACCATGAAGGATTTAAAATGAAAAGGGAACTACGGTCTCCAACAAAGATTTGGGTAGTTTTGTTCAGATCAACTTTGAGACAATCACTTTTAATAAGAAAGTGTAGTTTCTAGTGAGATTGATTTCTTGGGTTTTTTTAAATAACAAGGTCGGTTTAAGAAAAAAAAAATTGCCACTTTGCAATTGCCTCAAACTATCACAAATTCAAAACTCAGATTATGGTCTATGCTGAGCCGTTAACAGACTAAAAGAAAAAAAGGAAAAACTTCTTTTGTTCTCTTTGCTATCCTTCCTTAATGTGAATGACTAAATTACCTCTTGATTACTTGCTCCTTGTCCTCATAATCCTTGTATTCTTGATTGTACAAGGTCTGAGAGTGATAAATATATAAAAAACAACTGCAAGCCTTAATTCACTTCTTTCATTTTCTCCTTAAAAATGACTTTTGATTCACCTGTCCAGCTCCATCCTGCACAGTGCACATGTCTACTGAGTCACTATGTCATGTCTTTAATATCAACCACCATTTAAAAAGAAAACAGCTGCTGCTTTTGCATGGGTCAGGACAGCAGTTCTAGTGCTGTGACCTGGTTCTTATTTGGGTAATTTCATTCTGTACTATCTGAAAGCTTTTTAATGTTCAGGTGAAACGGAACATTCTTCATATCCTTTTGAAAGACTGCTCTGGAACATTTACTGACTGAGGTTTATACCAGAGATAGAAAGCTTTTCTGAAAAGCAAAGTCCTGCATTAGTAATAGAATGCATGTTAAATGTATCAGTCTATGAGAGGCATCTAAATATAAGTCAGTATCATTTTCTATTTTTACATTGATGTTGTATTTATGTTTTGTTTATTTAAAAACTGCTTTTACTCTGATTTCATAATGATGGCCAAAGCAGAGAGCTGTGGCTCCAATTTAGATTTCCTTTTGGATCAGACATGGTAGTTCTGGTCATGTTCTTTTTCCCCTTATGAATATAACTAGACACATGACAAAGTGTTTTGTAAACAACATCATATATTATCCTCAAAATCTCAGCACTTAATTATTTTTAGATAACCGTCCTATCAAGCGCATTAGCTTCTCATCATGCTTTTTATTTTCTGTCTGTTGTGATAGAGCACCTTCACAAATACACTGTTTACCACTTTTCATCACTTAAAAATCAGATCTGAGCATTGTGTTTTGGAAGACCAAAGAAAAAGGAGTGAGATCAGAAAGCAAACATGCTAAAAAGGTTGAGCAAATATAACTCATGACAGAATGGTCATGCAACATACTCGGTCTAGGGTTGAAGACTAAAGGAAAAAAATGCCATTTACTGATAAGAAAAATGTACCAATATAAAAACAGATATGAAGTCAAATAGGAAAAGCTTAGCTTAAATTTATTTAACCTTAAATGTTCCCTGTTTTCCTTGAAGATTTTAACTCAACTGACACATACTGCTCATGTATTCTGAATTTGAGATTTGGGACTAGGATAGAAGTTTTGTCCTAGCTCAGATACACTTTGATACAGAATGATAGGCTTTGGACAACATTGGGTAGAGTCAGGGTAGCAACATTCCTTAAATCCAAAGAAATAATTTGGGGGGTAAGGGGATATGCATTTATATAATTTGTATATTATATAAAAGATATGTTTATATAATATATAATTTATAAAAATTACACAAAACCTAAGACTATTTTTATATTAAAATTATTCTTCCTTCTCCAATTTTTTTTCTGGTGATTTCCAGTAGGTCAGAACAAGTTACACCAGAGGAGGTTCAGATTGGATATTAGGAACAATTTTTACACTGAAAGGGTTATTAAGCATTGGAATGGGCTGCCCAGGGAAGTGGTTGAGGCACCATCCCTGGAGGTATTTAAAAACTGAGTGGACATAGTCCTTAGAGACTTGTTTTAGTGATGATTTTTGTCAGTGTTACGTTGACAGTTGGACTCAATGATCTGACAGGTCCCCTCCAACCTAGGCAATTCTATGATTCTATGAAGTGGTGGGTGGTGGTGAAACTGCAATATGTAGTCCAAGGGCAATCAAAAGAGACTTCAGGGCCTCGAGACAGTTGGTAAGGGAATCTGGAGCACTGGTTATTTTACCCTCTGCTTCCAGTTGTGAGCAACGACACTGGAAGAAACAGATGGGCCCAGTCTATTAACACATCACTCTGTGGTTGGTGTCACCGCCACAGTTTTTGGATTTTTTGATAATGGGATACAAGGCCTTAGGTTTGCTGATATCACATGGGATTCACCTTTCTGAAAGGGGGAAGAGGCTTGTTGCTCATAGTGTCACAGAATCTTCATGACTGGAAGCGACAACTACATTGCATGTATCTATATTTCTACAACAAACTACACCACCACCTTAATGTTTCTCTCTTGTGCCAGGTGAGATTAACTAAATCTCTTTTTTCTGTAAGAAGCTTCCAGTACAATTTTTGTTTTGTTAAATACTTAACATAGAACTTGGGGCTCTGATCAATGACAGACACCAGCAACAACAACTAATAACAACTACTAATATACATGTCACTTGACATTAATATTTTAGCCATAGTTCCTCAGAATCAAGGACTGGAAAGTCTGTGTTCTTTACTGACAAGAGTAAGTTTGCTTCTTTGGAGTCAGTATAAAGCACAAGGAATTGGGTCTTTTACATCTTTCCATGTCTCACTAAGGGACTCATCTTCAAATTTTCATGTCAGGATTTGTTTGTGTACAGTCAGGTATAGTTTGTGTAATTTGAAGGTTTCACTCTGTAGTAAATAATGTTTTCTTAATCTGTTGAATAACCCAGAGTTTATTCCAGTTGAGTTTAGACAGCATTCTCATCCTTCAGAAGAATTGATGACCCTTTCTTTTCATATTTCATACAAGTTTTACTAATGATTTCATTTATAAAGGGCATGCAGTAATGTTAGATTTCAGTGACAAAATCTAATTTGTTCTGATTCACTTAAGAAGCTGAGCAGCCATCATGTCTCAGGGGTATACGTCCCCTTCACTTTCTGTTGTTTAATATCCCATGTCCAAACCAGTGTCTAGCAGGCTTGTGGCTTAACTCTGGCTCTTTTTTTTTTTTTTTAATGAATAGTGAGCAATAAATTAAAAACTTTTGAGGTTTAAATTGAGTGTTTGTATAACAAATCTCCACTTCTCGGTTCCGTGACCATCTTTTTACCACTCTAAATACAGGGTTATGTTCCCTTTCCCAAGAATTTGGGGTAAGTTAGCCCTTTTCACTTGGTCAAATATGAAACACTGGCTTCATCTAACACCTTGAATGCGATTTACAATCAAGACAAGTATCCAGACCCAAAAGTACAAATGTGAGAGTCTTGTAAGCTTCTCAGGAAACAATGATTCAACATTTATTATCCTTAAACAACATGCTTTAACGGAACTTTAGAACTGGGATAATGAAAGAGTATTGGCACCTTGGCAGCTCTTAAGCTGAATACTTTCACTAGAGCTAATGCAGCCGTGCTGACTTACAGCATTCCAGTATCTGATGCAAAACACAAAGTCTAATATTTCGGTTCTTTAATGCTTGGGCAGTTCAGAAACAATTGGTAACATTTTGAGTAGATTTTATTGCCACACATTGTCCAGATCCAACTGCACCTTTCAAAAGGTGAAGGACTTCTACCTTGATCTTTGCTTAACTTCAGCATCACAGGGCACCTTCCTTCACATCTTAGCATTTCTGCTGTAGAACTGCCTGACTCATGAACCCTTCATGGTTAATCCACACACACTCCATTCTTCACCACACAGTTAAATTTGTCACACACGTGCTTATCTGTCTTGTTCTCAATAAATTACAGAAAACCACTACCTTGCCATACCATGAAGTAATAATCTGGTTTTAATTTAATGAAGTAGCTCAGTTATTTTCAACAGCACATTTTCACTCTGCTGTGCAGCAATAATGCAGGCCTCTTGTTCTCCTTCTCAGATTTCCCTTATACCACATACCCAGTCATGAAGACTGAGGATGGTTACCTGTATATTTCCTGAGGTTCTATCCAGTTTTCATCTTCTTTTCTATGATTATTTGGGACTCACAATTTAATCAATATATTAGTTTTAATACTTCTGAAGAATTACTGACTACTTCCTTCTGAATTTCAGAGATGCTAACATCTGTTTAGTATCCCTGGTTGCAACTTCCTACTCTCCAGCCAGCAAACAAGACCTGTTGCAATGCACTGATTATCATGAATGTTAAACTGCTGGGAGTTCTCTCTTTCCACCTAGCAGCTCTGGGTTCAATTGTGTGTCTATGGCCACTTTACATATTTATCTGAAATATGTATTTCATATATACAGATAATTCAATACCGTATTTTATATAAAGCAATCTTTATTTCTTTGTCCTGTAGTCAGACAATATAGCAACAAAACCACTTTGAAGAAGACAGGTAAAGGTCTCCTAGCTGGGCCTTCAGGGATGCAAATCACATGCCCTTTGACACCTCGAGGTGATTGAAAGCCACAGGATAAAATATTTGAGAAAAAGACTGAGGATGTCATCCAGCAAGCATGGATGTAGATGCTCTGTAGAGCATAAAACCAGAAACCATCTCACTTCCCATGCTCCTGCTTATTTTCTCAGCTACAAGTGCATTATTTCCTGCAGTTCAGTGAGCGTTAGCCGAAGTGTAACCAGACAAAGAACAATAAATAAAATATACGACTTCTGTCCCAGGAGCAGCTATCGCTTTCGTAAATATAACTCAATGCCCATCTATTTCCCCCCTTTGGACAATTTATAAAAATAAAAGTGTCTCCGAACCCACTTCTCCTCCCGTATTGATATTATCCCTGTGGCAACTTCAGCTCCTGAGAGCAAGAAATACCGCAATGTGCTGGGATCAGCCTCCTTTCCCTCATCTCCTTTTATAACTCTATTGCTTACTTTCTTTGCTGCATACCTTGCTGTTTGCAGATCTCTTTTGCATTTACATTTGTTTCAAGACACCCTTGTATTTAGTAAACCAATAATTTTCATAGTTTTTTTTTTTAATTGGAATATTTAATTTAACAAAACACCTGATAACAGACCATAGAGATTAATTATTTTGTGCCATGCCCTTGCTTAGGGAAAAAGAAAGTATGTTTACAATGCAGTTTCTAAAACTATGATTCCTATAATGTTTTTAATCATTGTAGTAGAGCAAGTCGCTACTGCATTTTAAGGATTAAGGATTTTATTCAGACCTCTTACTTTAGGCATTGATCTTGGACATTGCACTGCTAAAAAGTCATGGCTCTTAATCAGAGTGCTTCAGATCACTGAAGCCCTTTATATCTTTAATAAGAAGACATTAAGTGTCTCTGAAGAGCTCCATAAGATGAACTGAACTGTCCCCACAGATATCTATGACTCTTACCTGACTGCAGAAACCTAATCACCTGGTTCAGATGTGAACTTTTACGATCAGACGATATCCCTAGTGTTAAGTGCTTCCATGATTTAGCTGGTACTTCAAAATTGTGAACTCTGAAGAGCGCATATTTAATGTCTGCTGGCATCCTAATTTAAGTGAAATTTGGTATGTTAACTAGGGGTCTACTTTTAGATGTTTATTTTTTATCATATTTACAGAATAGGGATGCAACCACAGAGTATATATCTCCAAGAACTGTAACATACCAAGAATGTGCTGTTATTTGCATGACACTACTATTTTTATCCTCTATGCTACATGCTGAAAATGGGGGGGTGGGGGTGGGTCTTGTAGTGTAGGAATTGCAAAATGCAGTTACAGAGGTTTAATTTCTTTTTTACAAAAAACGCTATTTCTGAGAAAGAATCAAAAGTCTCTGCTTATGCAAGCTGCTTTTTTTTTCTTTTTTTTTTTTTTTTACCATGAGCCCATCAGGTCTTTGAAGCAGACAGGGTCTCTTCCTTTTTTTGTTTGTAAAAAGTGAATCCCATTTTTGATTGTATCATATCCTAAATAATGATAGTACAAAACTGTCAGGAATTGATGAAATGAAAAAATAAAACACTATTTTTAACTTGTAAGCTCTGTTCTCAAAGAGCCTGTGCAGAACAATGTTGTGGTCACTATAGGAAAGGTCTGCATGGACTAAGACACTAATTCAGGTTTTCTAGTGTAATCAGTCTGTCCTTTTCCAGATTTAAGCATTAGAGTCACTAACTTCATGGTACTGTTTATATGAAGCCCTCTTGACACACAAATTGAACACTTTAGTATAAGAAATGGAACTTAGATTTTGTTAACCTTCAGGCCATGCTTCAACATTATTTTAAGAAAAGATGGTAATAGAAAAAGGTGGTGATTTTGATGTTTGTATTGTTTGAGGAGGCTGTGCACTTGTCTCATTTCTCATACAGCATTTTCTTTTTATTTAAACCAACAATATTAGGAATATTTTGAAGGGTTTATCAAAATTTTTCAATGCTTATGAGTGTGCAGCTGAATATTTGAATGGTAAAAAAAATACTTAGGAACTGCTTAAGAAATACAATGCAGATCTACAGCATTGCAATGGGAGTCTCAGTACAATTCTACTACTGGAGATATTTAAAAGTTGTGTAGATGTGGTGCTGAGAGACATGATTTAGTGGTGGAATTGGCAGTGCTAGGATAGTGGTTGGACTCAATGATCTTAAAGGTCCTTTCCAACCCAAAGGATTCTATGGTTCTGTGATTCTATTCCTGTTAACATTTCATACAGGAATTTTGCTGCAAAGTAAGACAGCTGAGCAGTTGTGCTAAGTGAAGCTTTTACTCCTCCAGAGTTTTTGAACAGAGCAAAGAAATATGCACAAAAATTATCTGAGCTTTCAAATATTATATTTGCAAGTTCTGGTTAAATTATAAAAATGCAATAGTGTCAATCAAACCCTCCAATATTTTACTAATTGGTCCAAAATAGGTGTATTCTAAAGTATAAATCTATTCATACTGCTTGCTTTTTGAAATTTTTATATTCAGTAAAAGCTTACTGAATATAAAAGCATGTCATTTTTAGATCTGAATTTAAAATGTCAGTTTCAGTTTTAATGGGCTGTAAAAGAAAATTATCTGAGGAAACACCATAACAAAATGAATAAACAACAACAACACTTGAATGTCAATAAATTTGCTAGGGCATACTTTGAAATGTCCTTATTGAAAAACTTGTGATAACATAGCAATAGCAGGGAAAGCATCCAAATGATTTTGAAAATCTGGCAGCAAAATGAAATGAATAAATCATGGAATCATAGAATGATTTGGGTTGGAAGGAACCTTTAAAGGTCACCTAGTCTAACCCCCTCTGCCATGGGCAGGGACATCTTCCACTAGATCAGGTTGCTCTGCCATGGGCAGGGACATCTTCCACTAGTCAAAGTCCCATCCAACCTGTTCTTGCACACTTCTAGGGATGGAGCATGAAGGTTATGAACAGAATAGTACGAAGAAAATAGCAAAAGTTTCCAGTGAAAGTTCATAGAAATCATGTCAAGCAAAATCATGTCAAATCACCTTTTTTCCTTAAACAATGACAATTCAGCATAATTACGATTACTGTTAAAGAACTGAGCATATTTGACAGGTCGTAAAAAGAAAATTGGGAAGGACAACAGAAAACCCCACAATACCTAACTGCTAACATTTAGACAAATAATGCAAGTAGTAAATATTTATATTTCTGCTGAATTTACAGGTATTTACAGTCACACGGCCTTGTTAGCATAGAAATTTATCAGACAAATCGTTAATAGTTTCTCTTGTGGAAACCACATGGTTCCCTTTCTGTTTTCCTTTCAGGACTCCCTAATTCTGCCATCTGTAGCTCTTCACCTCTCCTGGTCCTGCAGCAGCAGTAAGGAGCAAAGTCACTGTAAGGCAACAAGTCTTTGGAGCACATTTCTGTAAAGAGGCAGACCATGAGTGCTGCGTGCATTTAGGGAAGTCAAAATGAGAAAACATGACAGTGGCAACAAAGAGGCATGACAACCAGCTGACTCAGCATGAAAACATCAGGGGAAAACCAAAATGAGTACGGAGATGAACAGTGCCAGAGATGAACTTCTGTCTCCCCTGAGAAAAGGAAGGCTTGAGAGAAGGGAGAAATATTGAAGCATGAAAAACAGAAACTCAGTAGCCAGAGAAGCACTACAAATTATCTGGTTTAATGCCATGTCATAACAGACTTGGATAGCCTTTTGAAAGCATCCTTTTAACATCAGTTCCAATTTATGAAGACATCTTCTTTGATTCTTGCTACTTGCTGGCCAAACAGTTTCTTTCTCTGCAGTATCAACACTGTGAGACACTGCTGTTCAAGAAATATTCCTATACATAACAAGTATATTTTGATCTGTATCATTCTGTTGAACCTCTTGAACATATATAGAGGTGCCTACATGGCATCTGAGTTTTAAAATGTTAGCTATTATCACAATACCATAATTTAAAAGATTAAAAAGAAAAATTACAGATTTTCTCCTACTTCTTAAAGGAATAAAAAGCAGACTGTCAGCCAGTAGTATTTTGCCAAGAATAACACAGAAAGTACACACCACACTGACTAAGGTTTATTTGAAGCCACTGCTTCTATAAACTTGCCCTGGATGATTTCTGATGTTAGCTTTCAGAACACTGAAACCATTTCAAAAAGTTACAGTTTTTCTCCCCAAGAAGCTGTCCTTTTCAGTCTGAAAACATTTTGAAAGTAAAATAACAAAAGCAACTATTTTGTGGTGATTAGAGCTTTTTAAAAAAAAGATGTCTTTTCTGAAAAGCGTGTTATACTTACAGAGGATAAACAAGCATGTAACGGCACATATTTCCCTATGAATCAATAATTCACTCATTCTGCTCAAAGTCATGAAGGCTACTCCTACACTAGTTTATTCTTTGTATCTTTCAACACATTTCTTCTCTGAGACTGCTATGTAACGCAAATTCTATTAAGGGTTGGGGTTTTTTAATGATTAGCAACTGTCTTATTAAGCTGTATGGGCTCTGCCACAAAGCCAGCATTTTACTTAAAATGCCAAGCAGCAATTAGCTGGTGACAGCTTCTTGGTCAGAACTAACGTGGGCTGGAACGTAACTTGCTATATGCAGGTTGATCAGCCAGCCCCTGCAAACCACGTCCATTTTAAACATCCTTTTCATTCATCCTGACAAAGTAATTCAAGGAAAATATCAGGAGCAATGAACGCCCCATTTTCCAAAATCTTGTAGCAAACCCATTGTGCTTTTGCTGACGTAGAGGATACTTTGAGGTTTTGGATTGTAATTTAAAACACTGTACAATGCCTTGGTTTCTTTGCTACTGGAAAATGGATGTTGCATCAGGAGGATGAGTGGGCCAGACCTTAATCCTGAAAAATTATAGTGAACCTCTGAAGGGGAAGGGGAAAAACAGCCAAAAGGAAGACTGTACTGTCATCACTGCAAGTAAGTAAAGCTTGTCTTGCTCTGTGCTCTCCAAAACGGCCACCTACACAACCTGCCTGTTGTCTGTGCCCTGCCCAGAGCTGCACTTCTGGGGATGGGGAAGTGTGAGGACGGGGCACCTGCACAAGAGATGGGGGGAAAGGGATGGGAAGGCAGGGAGAAAGGCGGGAGAGATGCGGGGAATGGGATGGGAAGGCAGGGAGAAAGGGGGGAAAGATGGGGGGAAAGGGATGGGAAGGCAGGGAGAAAGGGGGGAGAGATGCGGGGAATGGGATGGGAAGGCAGGGAGAAAGGCGGTCGGCGGGGAGAGGGCAGAGAGCGCAGACCTGAGGCGCGGGGAGCGGAGGCGAGGGAAGGGGGAGAGGGATGCGCGGACGAGGAGCGATGGGAGGGACGGGCCGGGACAGGCGGAGCGGAGGAGGAGCCGCTGGAAAAGCCGCTGTTGGAGCCGCCGTGCCCGGGACCGGCTGCTCGGGGGAGGCGTGCCCCTCCGCGGCAGCTCAGCCTCTCGGTAAGGGTACGGGCTGGCGGCGGGGAGGGACGGGCGAGGGGCGGGCGAGGGGGCGTGGAGCCGGCGGCCAGCCCGAGCGGGGACGGCGGGGAGCTGTCGAGGGAAAAACGGAGCCGGGGGGGCAGGGAGCGGCAGGCGGCCCGG